>NC_140973.1:23592134-23632134 GCF_056783735.1 Eptatretus burgeri
AAGGAGGTATAATCCCAAAGATATACAAAGTGCCTGGTTTCGGCTTAATGGTTAGGGTGGTGGGCTTGGGATCGTAGCGTCTTGAGTTCAAATCTCGCCTTTAATCAATACCAGTTGGGGTTGACTCAGGCTGTCATCCTTCCGAGGTCGGCAAAAAGAGTAGCAGCTTGCTGGGATGATTGAGCCATTCGAGTATCCTGCGCCGGAGTGGTGACCCATCCAGGATTGTGCCCAATAGCCCAGGAGGCTGCTTCGGCAGCATCGACACTCTGTACAGAGTTTGGTCCCGATGGAATATACAAAATGAGGGCGCCATACTTTAAAAGTATCCTTTGTTTTGACATTTCTTCTTTACTTGCATTTCATTTCATCAATCGTGTGATGACAACGAACGGTCATGAACCCCCCCCCCCATTCCCAAACCTCCTTTGGCCTCTCTTAATTATCCATTTGTCCTTTCTCTCTTTTCCTTCCCATTTCTTTTCTTGGGCTCTTCTGTCTGCATCGTATTGTTTCACTCACATCCCCTTCCCCTGCACTTTTTCCTGCTATCCCCATTCCTATATATAGGCCCAAAATAAGGCTGTTCGGTTTATCCAAATTAAATTCTCTCCTATGCACATGTGCAAGCTGTCTCTTCATCCAAACTCGTATTTATCCTCGTCGGTGTAGCGGAACGCATGCCTTGCACTTTTCCTTCGAAGCGTTAGACTCGTGCCAAGGAGCTGCCTTCCTTAAACCGAAGACCTTAAATTGTGTCCTCTGTTTGAATAGTTTGCTCAGGTATAGTGTAACGATGTTCCCCTGCTCTTGAATCGCCACACCTTGTTGATTTATTGTTACCTCCACCACCAAAGGTGGACGGAGGTTATGTTTTCACGTCCGTTTGTCTGTCTGTGAACAAGATATCTTAAGAAGTTGTGCACGGACTTTGACGAAATTTGGTGGACAGGTTGAGTGTGAGACACTGACAAAATGATTCGATTTTGGTGAAGATCCAGGTCCGAGATATTTTTTAAGTGATTATTCTCCATTGATAAGTGATAAGGCTAAAAACTATATGTCACACTCAATCTCAAAAATAACACTGGGCTGCATTTGAAATATTTTTTTCAGAGGTCTAGGTTTTCTCAACGGTTCTTATATGTTTTTTTGCATGCTGAATTCAGAAATGTATCTAATTTCGCTCAATAAGGTCGGTTTTTTTTTGTTTTTTTTTTGACAGAAAATGTACAAACTATACATATAATGACACACAAGTACACTTAATGTGGAAGAAAGTGCCTTCTCAATTACTTTCATTTCAATTTCAGAAAAATATAGATGGATCGTCGTTTCTGGCAACACCCAACTTCATTCGCTCCAGCAGTCGCTGTTTTCCTTCGTCTTTTTAATGTTGAATTTCACATTAACGGTACTTGTGCGTCATTTTATGTATAGTTTGTACATTTTCTGTCAATGTAAGTCTGATTTTGAATTAAAAAAATGCTAATTAAAAAAAACAAAATTTTGATTATTTTTTTTTTTTCTTCAAATTGAGATAGCATAAAAACTTGACCTGATTGAGCGAAATGAGATACATTTCTAAATTCAGCATGCAAAAAACATATGGGAACCGTTGAGAAAACCTAGACCTCTGAAATGACACAGACCAGTGTTATGGATGGATTCAGACAAAACTTGGTGGTGAGGTTGGGTGTATGACTCGGAAGAAATGATTCGATTTTGGTGAAGTTCCGGATTCAGATCTGAGAATTGTTTTTTTTAATTTTCAAGTGGTTCTTCAACATCGAGAGATGAGGCCAAACACATGTAGCACGGTATCTCAAAAGGTTGTGGATGGATTATGACAAAACTTGGTGGATGAGTTGGTTCGGCGACGAGAACAAGCCGATTAGATTTTGTTTCAGGTCCGAATGCCTTTCGGTGGGATACAAAACGCAAACCGCTCAGCCTGGCGGAGGTATGTGCTCTATCGAGTTACATTCTGGTTTGATTGTGCTTCCACAGCCGAAGGCTAGAGGTATTGTTTTTGGGCTGTCTGGCCATCCATGCATCTGGTATCAGTCAAAGATCAAAGGTCATTTGCTTATTGAGCATCATTTTTCAGACCATAACACGAGTTAGAAACCTCTGATGTTGTCTCTCTTACTTAAATCTCTGGCTCCTCTCTCATGCTTTCTGTCATGTGACCTTTCATTTTTCATGTGACCTTTAATTGAGATCAAGCCTTGCGGTAGGTTGACATATAATGCAGGCGCAGACATATCCTTTGCTTTGTTTGCGTCAAATTCTATTTTCTAGTTTTCTGTATTTGTTTTTATGACCTTCTCCCCCCCGCCCCCCCCCTTCTTCCGTCCCGGCACAGAACCTTGGGTGAATTCCAGTTTGAGTCCCGTACTTCCGTTCATGTCATGTTCATTTTTAGATTTGTGGTTAATATTCTGATATGACTAATTTGCTTTAATGCTTTTCCATTTCTCCGGTTTTAAGTGGCATTTTAATTCAAATTTGTTCTGTTCTTTGCATCTTCTTTTGTGATGAACTTTGGATCTTGTCATTTTGGTTATTTCCTTGAACCAAAGACTGGGTTGTGTGCGTGCGTGCATGCGCGCGTGCTTCACAATTAAAAAAAGGCCTGTAGTGAATTATAATTTGCCTTGGACTAAGTGCTCTTCACTAAGATGTGCAATGCTTGTCATTCACCTCGATTTATTAATATATTCCTGCAATTCATCAAAGCTTTCCATCGAAATTTGCTGACTTTCCAGTCTCGCTCGCAGGGTTTCCCACATTTGTGATAAGTAGGCTTCTGTCGAATGAAGAAATTGATGTGTTCGCCAAGTGTAGTGAGGTTCTGGCCTGTTTTTCACTCTTATTGGTTAGACTTGGAGGTTTTGAGGTTCCTTTTTGTAGGTTGCAGGAAAGGTTTTACCGAAACATACATGGTCCATGTTAACAGTTTACTGACCGTTTCTTTGAAGAAAAAAAAAAATCGTATAAAAGGTACAAAATTGATCTTTCTTTTTTTTCCACTTGTATTTTTTTAATGATATTTCATTTTGAAACTCAAGATAAAACAGCATGTGGTGTCATCTTCAGTCTGTGTATGTAAACTGCCGGCTCTTACCGAGCACTGTGACTCACCATCTCGATCAAAGAGTTTCCTTTTGACTTTTGTGAACTGCAATATTTAAGATGTTGAAGCAAAAATATATTTAGATTTTGTTTTCTTATGATATTTTCTTTGTGACCTTTCCTCGTACCCTGTGCCTAATCCAGTGGAGTTAGGCCAAGCTCTTCCCAGCCAGGCTACTCTTGGTGCACAACAGCCAGTCGCCCTGCCCGCCGTGGAGCAGTCGTCACTTCGCCCGGTCTTGGTGTCTATGTCGAACGTCGAGGCTGGGATGCCGGTGCTGCCGGATGTGCGTCTCAGGGAGCAGCTGCAGCATGAGCTTATCATGCTTAAGCAGCAACAGGAGTTGCAGCAGCAGATGCTTCTTGCGGAGTACACAAAGCAGCAGGAGCAGCTGAAGCGTAGGCATGAAGCACAGCTGCATGAACACATCAAGGTTAGTTTTGCTGTCACCTTACCTGCTCGTACAACATCAAAACACAAAGAAAAGTTAAACTGAAACATGTAAATTTTATTTAGCATTAAAGCATCTCTTTTGGTAAGAAACAAATCTTGCTTTTTTTGGGGGTGTCATTGCATCAACGTTGTTGGGATGTAAATACTTTGCTACCGTCTGAGTTGCTTTGGAGACGACCAGCTGTAGCCGGGACCGCCGTGTCTTGAACTTGACCGTAATGATTTGTTGTGTTTTATGGTGCATCAAGGTTGTTACTCTTACATGCGAAGCATAGCGGGGTTAAGCAATTGGTTCACTTTGTCTCTCCGTCTGTCGACAAACATCAGTTTATGATGGAGGAACAACTTCATTTCAATTGAATATAAAATAAATAATAATGACCGTTTTTACAGCCATTTTTCCCTGCTGTGCAGGGGTTGGCTTTTTCTTGAGGCAATGTTTTTTTATGGCCGGATGCCCTTCCTGACGCCAACCCTGGTCGCCTCTTACGACACAGGGATATGGTATACCTATTCTAACCGGGGCATACACCGGGACCAGTACACTGGTACTCACTTCGCCAACCTCAGATGGATGACAGGCTGAGTCAACCCCCTGGTGTTAATTCAGCAGCCGACGGGGCTTGAACTCAGGACCCTGGGATCCCAAGCCGCCACCCTAACCACTAAGCCAATACCAGGCTTCATTCATTTCAATTGAATGTTTTATCTTAAACACGAATTGGAACATTTATCGGAAAAGAAACTCGCCGTTTCGCAGTACTTTGGCTCTGAATCCGTCCCGATCATACACGTGCAGAGAGGAGTGAGATAATTTTTTTTTTTACTCTGAAATTATTTTCAATTTTGTTTGACTGCGATGCAAACAGGAAACTTACTGGTTTTAAGGACGTCGTAAAGGACACAAACAACAGGCACGAATAACTAATATAACGTGTTAAATAAGGTGGTGTAAACGACGCTGCATCAACGGTGGAAAACTTCCAAAAATTTTTTTTTTTGCCAATCATTAAAATCTTTATTTTGTTTCAATTGAATTATATACTTGAACAGTGTAGAACACAAATCTCCCTTCTGGCACTTCCAAAAACCACTTCCGTTTCGCTGTACTTGGACAAAATATTACAGAAGTTTGTCACCACGACCAATCAAATTTTCCGCTCACAACCCCCGTCCATGTCCCTTTTTTTTCTCAACACTGCATGGGGTAAGGTATTCAATGAACTCACTAGTTGTTTGTTTTTTTAATTTTATTTTATTTGTTAAAGCCAAAATTAATTTTGTTTCATCCCTGTGATGTATTCTTAAAGTGCTAGTTTTTCCTAATTGTCATTGATTTTCATCATCATCATCAGCCTGTATATAATACACTGCAGGAACGACACCTCCCTCAATTCAGGATTGTAGTTGAGGGTATTGTCATATTTTCCATGCTTGCCAAGTGTGGGTTGGTGGAAGAGTTTGGGCAGGAATTTGTAATTCGGACATTGTGCCAGCAACAACTCTGCTTTTTATGAAAGACACCGTGGGATCTTTGACATCCACCAACGAACGCGAGCAGACGGGGACACATGGCTTAACGCCCATTGTAGTGATGGGGCACATAGCGATACTTCGCCCCGCTTGTGAAACTCCAGGGTGATAGTTTATACTTTGGTCATGATTCAAATCCAGGGTAGGTATCTGAGAGGTGAATGCATGTACCTCAACGCTGTCCTGCCAGGCTGTTCAATTGACAAAGAGGGTTTTGTTAATCTGGGGGTTATCCATTTAAAACGTGAATGGCGAACCTTGAAAGAGTAAAATTCACCGAAATGCATTGTGGGTGATGTTTATTTTTCCTTGTCTCCCCGTCGAGGAGTCTCGAGAGTTTTTGAGCGTATTTCAAGATTTTTTTTTCATTCTTATTTTTTGAGCGTATTTCGTCATGAATGCTTCAAGGGCCTGTTTGTTTTTCCCTGCATTGTCGAGCCAGTTATTTGGTTCCACTTGTTTTGCCGGTGTCACATCCAAATCCGAATGCTGTTGTCTAAGAATTCTGGAATTGTTAACTTTGATTCTCATGAACATTTAGTTTGCTGACACCACTCTTGCAATTTCCTGAACATAAAACGTGGCTGAATTTGTCATCGGAGGCTCGCATTATGGCTCGCTCTCCATGTAACGCATGTGATTTTCAACATTCCACCTGATTGTGGTGGAAACTCGGTTCACAAGGGAAAGTAGTGTCAAAGGAAAGATTCTTTTTTAATCATTATTTTAAAGCATTCCATCAGATTCAGGGCCATATTTTACCCCTTGACTACTGTTTATTTATTAAGTCTGAATGTGTGAATAGTTTGTTTTCCCTGTGCTACCTTCCCTGCTCTTTCTACACCATTAAAAAAAAAAACATTTTTTTAATATTTTGATCTCGTGATTCAAAATCTCGGCCAACCGCACCTTGAGGCCAAGCCAGTACTAATTGATTGACTTAAATTGCCTCTCGAGTTTATCCTTTACCTAGAGAGTTTATAGTGACTTGCACACATGATGTGATGCCCATATTTGTGTGGAGTACAATGAATAGATCGATGTGCAATGTGGGAATTGAAGATGTGCCTTGCACGTGTCCGAGCGGCATTTATCAGTCTTCGGTTTGAACGGTTTAAAGGTCCACACTGATGGGGATATTTCAGTCCTGTGAAGGGATTTAGACATTGCTATGACGTACAGACACTTGGTCGGCTAATAACTCATTGTTGGTACTATATATATATATATATATATATATATATATATATATATATATATATATATATATATATATATATATATATATATATATATATATATATATATATATATATATATATATATATATATATATATATATATATATTGAACTATTCGATTAATGTTCAGATGTAGTCTTTATCAGTTTTGAAAATTTACTTTTGCTTTGCCGTAAAGAACTGGGCATGTACTTGATACAAAGTGAGGATTTCCGCAACACGCCAATTACAGTGCAGCTCATTTGTGGACGTAAGAAGAAGTGCATCGGTTGCCAACTGCACCCTGTTGCTCTGCTCGATCCCCTTTTACCCAAAACATTTGATGCTTCAACCTTCCCCTCCCCCCTTCCCCCCCACTCCAACCACCCCCACACTGATTGCAAAACCCATTCCATTCTTGTGCTACCTGCTTCTGAAATCCAGACATAATTGTTTAATTGGTTATTTGTATTATTTTTAAACATTAGCTGCAGTCCTCCAGTGTAAAGTGCACCGCTCGGCCTCGCAGCTGCATTATTGCTTTAACTCACCATTGTTGTGAGCACCAGGGAATAGAGAAAGACTTTGTGTTGATGAATCGTTTCTCATCAACCAGGCCCTGTGAAATCTCCCGCTTTGTTGTTTTAGCCCTAAAAGTGTTTTATTCCTGCCAAAAGCAATACTTTTCAGCTTTTTATTTTCATTCGTGGAATTTTCACGGCTTAAGCAGAGGGAGGTTGCGCGAGCGTGCATCCAAGGGGTGAGGTATAAGATGTAGTTTGTTATTCATGGCCTTTCACCGCACAATGACTCCGACAGCAGCAGCAGGCGCTGGCAATGCAGCGGCAGCGGCTGGAGCAGCAGAGAAAACTGGAGCAGGCCCAACTTGAGCAGCGACTGGAGAAACAGCGCCGCGAACAGCAGCTTCAGGCTTTGCGCAACAAGGAGAAGGGGAAAGAGAGTGAGTCCTCTGCGGCTCTTCCATCCTTCAAATGTCACTCCCTCGTCCCCCACCCCCTGCCCACTGGGATGGAATATGACCTTTGTTTTTCATGAATGATTGGTGGTGTCTTGCAGTTAGTGCCAACGCAGTGCAGCATTGTCATGCTTTAATACAAAGCCCGCAAAATATATTACCGGCTCAATTCCCACAACATCACACAATGACTTTTGTTTATGCTCACAATGAGATTAATAAACCCCAGTGCTGTGGAAGATTGTACGGCATGTTTGATGTGTGACCTCTGCTCACCAAACAGTCCAGCTTGCACTAACTTATCTTTATTGACGTCTGCCTTCCCTTTCAGGTGCTGTGGCGAGCACGGAGGTAAAGCAGCGACTCCAAGAGTTTGTCCTCAACAAAAGGCAACGGGAAGTTACTTCGGGTTTGAACAACAACAACCTGCCGCACAACGCTCGTGTCTGGATAGCGTAAGTGCTTTGCCCGTACTCGGACGTTTTTGTGTGCTCACTTTGGAAATGCTTCCAACTTCCAACCTTAGCATTAAAATGATGATTATAACCTTCGTTTCAAGGGTTTACTATGGTATAGAGGCTTGGTCCTTGCAGCATATATTCTAACACTCGTGACGTGTCTGCAGCACCGCCCATCATGGCTCGTTTGAAAACTCCCCGTCGCCGAGTGGTGTCTCTCCCCCCTGCAACCACCCGGAATTTGGCGCATACGAGAACAAGGACGATTTCCCTCTTCGCAAGACCGGTGAGGGTGCGCCCGCTGGCAGGGTTATTTTGTGCCCTTTAAAGGCACTTTCCACACGAGTTAAAGGACCAGATGTCGCCGGTGTTTAAAAAAAGAAACAAAAACAAAACTTTTTGAAGCTTGTTTTCTTTACTATGAGCATGCCCGTTTCATCATTTGGCCCTTATTTGGAACTTCAGTCCTTATAAAAGTTTCCAAAATTGCAGGGGAAAAGTTAAACGGACATTTCTGTCGTGACCACGGCCTTGCTGATAACCTAATGCGTCCGCCGGCAAATGTTGCTGCGTGAACCCGTGCACCGCTTACCTCGTCAGGCTGTCGTTAGTTGGGAAATGTGGGATTCTTTGATGTGGTTCTTCCCTATAACGTTTCAGGCCTCAAAATGGACTCTTTAAGCACGTGGCTCATTCAGCTTCCTTTCTGAACTTGCGATTGAGTGAATCAAATTTGCCTTGGTCCACGTTGTCGAAATTGTCAGCCATTGCGCTGAGTTTCTTGGTTATAAATAAATGGGGTCCCTTCATCATCATCGTCTGATCGAGCGAACTTGGGTACACCTTTTGATTGCTTGCAACTCGATTTTACTCGAGTTGCTGTACTAGCGGTCGCAACTCCTGCGAGTGTGGTATCCACACGGGAATCGAACCGGGGTGTAAACCAGGTATCCCTAACCACTAGACCATGTGGGTGAGGTCCCTTACAATTAACTTTAATGTAAGACGAAGACAATTGGACTCATTGTGAGCCTTCACTATAATTGCCAACCTGTGGTCCATGCTCTGTCCTTTTTAAAATACTGAGCATCCAGCAAAGAAGCAGCCATGTACCATTTTGAAGTCTTTGGTATGACTCGGCCGGGGTTTGAACCATCGACCTCCCAGTGGATGTTTCAACCATTACGCCACCTCGTCTGCTGTCTGCTTCTCTTAACTTTTCTTTTGCGTCCTCGCCATTCCAGTAATGTGTCGATCAACGTTGAGTCTCAAACCCTGTTCGGTGTAAGATGAAAACCTCAGCTCTTTCATTTCGAATTGCGTCTTATTGATTCGTGGCAATTCTTTGACCAAGCCGCGTGCTGTTCAAGCCTGATTTTGAAGGACGTTCTTGCCACAGCTCATTTTATAACTCAAATGAGAACGCTCATTGAAAATCTTTCTACCTCTTTGTTTGGGCACTCAACACCCGGAACACCGAGCGATAACTTTAAATGTCACGGATATTAAATGGTCTCTAGTCTACAAAAACAAAGCGTCTTACAGGAGCGGATGCACCCAATGACGCATTTTGCTTGTGTCGAGTGCAAAGCGAGTTTCAGAATGACATCTCGGTTGGATAAACCTAAAGCTTTCCTTGTCATCATTGTGTGAACCATTGCACGATGAACGGCCACAATGGTTTGTTTGTACATTTGGAAACTTGAATTCTGGAGTGTTTAATGGGTCGAAAACAGCCTGCTTTTGTATGTGTGTTTGATGTGAGCCATTCTTCGTCCTAGTTGTGCGCATGCACGTGTGTATGCGCTCCATCGAGAGGCATGACCCTTTGTCTCCTACATCGAGCACAGTGGTGGGCACAAAGGGGTTTGGGGAGTTGGATATGGAAGGGGGGGGGAGTGGGTGTATGGTATGGAAATTGGTCTTCAGAACGAATGCTCGACAAAGCGGTTTACCCGTGTAAATGTTACATTCAAAAAGTCTCGAGCAGAAAATTATTTTGTTCAAAAATAGAAATGAAACTTCCTTGTAATGGCACGTTTGATGCCCTTGAGCTGTTGTTTCACTACTATGTTTGGTTGAGGCTTTGCTGATTGCGATGGTATTTGAAACACGAATGTAATGGGCACAAAAAGGCCATATACATATTACATTGGGAAGAAGGTGGAATTCTGCTTATTTCCTATATTTTAAGTGAATCACAACTCCCTCCTTACCCGCCCTCACCCTGATTCCCTCCCACCCTGCGAGTCCTTGATTTTACCTTTCTTTCCATGTCTGTGACCTTAAGGGTGTTTTTATTTTCTTAAGACGTCTATTGTCTCGTCGCCTCACTGTACATTTTGTCCTGTGAGGTTCCTCTCAATTCATTTCCTATGCGTGCCCTTTCCGTCCCTAGCATCTGAGCCAAACCTTAAGGTTCGTTGCCGGTTGAAGCAGAAAGTAGCAGAAAGGAGGAGCAGCCCTCTTCTTCGGCGCAAGGACCGATCCTTGGTGACCACACTCAAAAAGAGGCCTGTCGACGTTACAGGTGGGCCTTTCAGGCTCAGTCTCGATCTTAGCAGGTGTACTGCAGACTGCATTTTGCGACTGCCACTTACTTTTGTTTGTGAGTCGATGTGCTAAGGTTATCTTGAGTGAGCCCGACCTGCGTATTTAAAACAAGAAATGGTGTCGGGCATTTTCCGGAGATTGGGTCAGCTCATGCCTTTGGAATTGGACGTCATGTCTTTGGCACTGAGAAGCATTTTTTTATTTTTTTTTGGATGGGGAGGTGAAGCCTTTTGACTCCTCCCTTTTAACCTTAGTCATGTTTGAACTCAAGTTCTCCAAAGTTGCACAAGATATGGAAATTTGTTTTTTGGTTTCATTTTGATGATCAAAATCATTCTTCTCATCGACGAGATGGAGAACCACCCTGTGGGTAACAATGGTTCATATTTTCCATTTTGGGGTTAACAGGGTTTTTTTGTTGTACCATCAGACCCCGCTATTCACAGATTCGCTATTCGTGGACTCCGTGTATTCACGGGTCATAAAGTGTGACCTGCTTCGACATTTGCGCTTCTTCGTGTTTTTTTTTTTTATCAACACTTCAGGACTGGCCTCAAATATCCACCTGGGTAATTGGAAATCGGCCAACATCACATCATTACATAAAAAAGGTGTAATAACGGATACCCCTCACTACAATCCAATTAGCGTACTATACTTCCAATCATCAGCAAGGTCATGGAATCCATCATCGCGGTTGATAAAAAAATCATTCCTTTTCTCCAACAACTTCATCTCAGATCAACAATTCGGATTCAGACCTGGTCACTCTACTTTGGACATGCCGCTTCAACTCTCCCAACAATGGTGGAGACCCTCAATATCAGACATGAGATCAGCGCTGTCTCTCTGGACATCTCTTCAGCATTTGATACAGTCTGGCATTCTGCCTTGCTCTCCAAACTGTCTGCCGATAGAATCCAAGGCCAACTGCACTCTTGGATAACTGACTTTCTCCACTCTCATGGACAACGTGTGGCTCTCAACAGAACCCTTTTATCTCCTCTCCCTCTCAAGGTTGGAGTACCCAAGGCAGTGTTCTGGGCCCCATATTATTACTAATCTTCATCAATGATTTTACTTACTGGAAAATCCTCTTTATCTCTTTGCTGATGACTCCACTCTCTGCCGTGACATCTCGCATCCTTCTGACAGACAGGCAGCAGCCTCTTCCCTTTCCTCAGACCTTGACAAAATCACAAACTGGTCAAACATCGGCAAAATTATGTTATCATATTGTCCACCCGTTGCGTTTTCCCTTTCCCCTCACCGTTACCTGTATTCCTTGTTTGTCTATCTCAGATTACTTTCTCCCTCCACCCTGCTGTTGTTTCCTCTTTCAGCTGCTGTTCCCTTTGTTATGCTGTGTCGTGATCTGTTCTGTGTAATCGCTCTTCCACGAGCCTAGACCATCTTTAAAATGTTTTTTTTTTTAAGTGCCCTGACATTCGTGGCATTTTTCAGGAATGTATCCCCCAGGGTAACATTCCCAGGTCAGATTGCGGGAGAGTGTGTTGGAGTGGTGCTGAGGTGTCGTCCACCATTCCTTGAGTTAACTTGAGGTGGTCCCTTCGGGTGGGTGCCTAGAATGTCCTATCCCTAAGAGAGGATGATCACCTGTCTCTGTTATCTCTGAGCTCAAGCGTTTGGACATCGGTATTGCAGCACTCTCTGAGGTTTGGAGACCGGATTGTGGCGAGATCATGGTGGGTGGTTACAACTACCATGGGTCTGGTCACCCTGATGGTTTCCATTCTCAAGGAGTTGCTGAAGCTGTGTCCAATAAGCTGACCCCAATGATAATTGAGGTAACACCGGTCAACGAGCGTATTATGAGAATAAGGATTCGTCACTCCTTGGGTGTCATTTCCCTGGTCTCTGTTTATGCTCTGACTGAGGCGAGTGATCTCACCGTGAAGGATGCATTCTACGCCACACTCGAGTCTGTGGTTGATCAGTGCCCCAGACGAGATACACTTCTAGTCTTGGGGGATTTCAATTCATCGACTGGAACTGATAGGGATAGTTATGAGACGTGTGTTGGTCCCCATTGGTCAGGAACTATGAACTAGAATAGCACTAAGTTCCTTGACTTTGCAAGAAGTCATGGACTTCAGGTTGCTGGTTCATGGTTTCAGCGCCCACAAGCTCATCGCTAGACTTGGTATTCCAACGCTGGCGGTGTGGCAAAGGAGATTGACCATGTCCTCGTTGATGGTCGCTCGAGGATGATCCAGAACTGCAGGGTCTACCAGCGTGCTCAGTTCCTCAATACTGACCACAGGCTTGTTGTAGCAACTCTAAAGTTGCACCTTAAATCCAGGAGAATGGTACCATCCCAGCCGAGGCTGGATGTTGGCAAGCTCAGGGATGAGAGAGTAGTTGAGGAGTTTGCGAACAAGCTGAGTGGAGATTTGGGGGGGTCTGGGTGCTTTGAGAGGTCCTGAAGAGTTGTGGAGTGCCTTCAAGACCACCTTCCTTGATGTTTCTGGTGGATGTCTTGGAACTGACCGCAGGGCAAAGAAGAATTTTGTCTCTCAAGGGAACACTGGATACCTTTGATCAGAGTCGCAGGGCCAGGCTTAATGGCAGAGCTGAGCTGTTCAGGGAGCTGAGGCGTAAAACTGTACGTGCACTGAGGGTGGACAAGGAGGCCTATATGCGAGGAATCTGTGAGGGGTAGAGCATTACCTGTGGTCAAGTGATTCTCGTCCTGCTTACAGGGGAATTCGCGCATTGCGTTCATCCAAGCCCATCCCTCGGTGTACTGCAGTGAGAGCAGATGGTGGTAGGTTCTTGACAGGCGTCCGAAGTGAAGGCCCGCTGGACCGGTTACTTTGAGCGGTTGTACCAGGCTGATCCACCAGCTGTCGAGTTGGACGTCAGGGGTGTTACAATCCCTGTTGCTGACCCTCCAATCAACTGTGGTCCACCTTCGCTTGTGGAAACACAGGCTGCAGTGAACCGGTTGAAATGGGGTAAAGCTCCAGGGATCTGTAGCATCCATGCTGAACTTCTCAAGGCTGGTGGAAATGCTGCACTCGTGTCGTTGCATGCAGTTTTGTGCTCTGCCTGGAACACAGGCATCATCCCAACTGACTGGAAGAGGGGCCTTGTTGTCCCTCTCTGGAAAGGGAAGGGTGATCGCCAAGACTGTAACAACTACCGAGGGGTGACGCTGCTCTCGCTGCCGGGCAAGGTCTTTGCTCGGATAATTATTGATGGGGTTCGCCACCATCTGCTTGATCACCAGCATCCAGAGCAGTCAGGCTTTACACCAAAGAGGTCAACGATTGACCGTATCCTTGCTCTTCGGGTCCTCACCGAACGCAGACAAGGGGTTCGGCAGGGGCTGCTTGCAGCTTATGTTGATCTCTGTAAAACGTTAGATTCAGTGAATCAGGATGCCTTCTGGAGGATTCTTGGTCTTTGTGGGGTGCCACCAAAATTGATCGATCTGATGTCTGAAATCTACTCTGGAACTGAGAGTGCTGTGAGATGTGGTGGTGCCGTCTCTGACTTATTTCCAGTTGTTACTTGAGTTAGTCAGGGGTGTGTCCTGGCCCCCACACTTTTCAGCACTTATATGGACTCGATTTTAGGGAGGATGTCGGAGAGATTAAGCTGCGGTGCATCGTTTGCGAATGTCAAGATCTCTGACCTTGATTTCATAGATGATGCAGTCATCTTTGTGGAGACTTTAGATATTCTTTTGGGGGCCCTCGAGGTGCTGAATGAGGAGTAGGAGCCACTGGGATTATGGGTTTGCTGGGTCAAAACTAAGATCCAGGCTTTCAATGACATCTTGGATGCTGCTGTCCTGTCTGTGCCTGTTTGTGGTGAGGATGTTGAGGTCGTGGAGAGATTCACTTACCTTGGCAGTGATATTCATGTCTCTGCTGGCTGTGAGTCAGAGGTCAATCGACGTCTGGGTCGGGCCTGGGGAGTCATGAATTCACTGGACAATGGGGTGTGGCGCTTGCCGGTACCTGTGCGGGAGGAAGAAAGTCCGAGTCTTCAGGTCCTTGGTGCTTCCAGTCTTGCTCTCTGGATGTGAGACTTCGACTCTGACCAAGGATCTGAGACGGAGACTTAATTCCTTTGGTACCAGGTCTCTTCGGAGAATCCTTGGCTATCGCTGGTCGGACTTTGTGTCCAACGAGCGGTTGCTGAGAGAGATTCAAATGAGATTTGTTACCTGCATAGTCCGTGAGCATCAGCTGCGTCTGCATGGACATGTGGCTCGTGTTCCTGACGCTGTTCCTGCTCACCAGATTCTCTCAGCGAGGGAGTCTCGTGAGTGGTGTAGGCCAATGGGCCGACCACGTACCTCGTGGTTGCAGCAGGTTAATCGGAATCTCAAGTAGATGAGGATGGGCCAGGCATCTGCCTGGGGTATGGCGAGACGGAGGCCCCTGGATTACCGGCGTAAAGTGGACGCAGCGACGTGCTGCTCTGTTGCATACCTGACCGCTCCCATACCTGACCTGACCTATCCCCTGTGAATATCTGGCTCCAACAGTACATTACTTTGCAGGCTCAAATACCCTGAGAATATCGTTGTGCTTCAGTACTTATTGCGTTTCCTTATATTAATCACATCAGTTTTTTTTAATTTTTTTATTGTGTACATTGTCGAGTCTCATATGAGAGCAAACACACAACGAACAACAAGGGGGGCCGGAGACAAGAGGGGTGGGAGAGGGAATGACAAAACAGTGGGGAACAGAGACATTCGGAGATCTATGGAAGGGAGAGGGATGGGGCAGGGAACACAAGGAGTACGAGATGGACATTAACAGGGATTTTCAGGACCTGACACGACAGGGAACTTTTGGGAAGGAAGGCAGGGAATTTGAAGGAAGTGGGTTTGGGGTGGATTAACGGGAATGGAAAAGATCGTGGTTTTGACTGGGGGAACATAAGAGGTGATGTTGAGCGGCTGTTTTGAAGACCTGGAGGGAAGAATGGGATTGAAGAGAGTGTGGGAGTTTGTTTCAAAGGTGGGAAAAAAGAGGAATGAAAGAGTGAAGGTGAGCAGTGATTCGTGATTTTGTTAGTTTTACCAGAAGGGGGTTACTGGTGGACCTTGAGCGCCCTGTGGAAATATGGTGGGGATATATAGCAGGCAGAGCAGGAGGGGGGGGGGTGGAATAAGACCGCAGAGGAGACTGTGGAGAACAGAAAAACCACCGACCTGCCTGCGGTGAGAAAGTGAGAGACCCAAAGACTCAGCCTCACTGCGGGAGTTACCAATGATCCTAAATGCCTTGGTTTCCACAGCGTGAAGCCGAGAAAGGTGAGAGGCAGGAGCACCAGCCCAGAGTGGAGCGCAGTACTCCAGGCTGCGGAAGAAAGTTTTGTATGTGGTCAGGAGCTCAGTTGAGCCAAGGAAGGACTTTGCACGACGGAGGATTCCAGTCGGTGACTGGCTTTGGAGGCCATGTTGTAAATGTGGCTTTCCCAGGAAAGATCATGGCAGACAGTGAGACCCAGAAGCTTGAATGAAAGGACTTCTTCAAGAGGATTGTTGAGAAAGTAGATGGCGGGGGTGGGGGTTTTTTTCCAGACGGTCCTTTGGGAGAGACATTGTGAGAGTGTGAGATTTGTCAGGATTGAAAGACGTGTTCCATGTTTTGGACCAGTTTGTGATTTTACCCAGCTCTGCAGAGAGTGAAGAAGCTGCTGCTTGCCGGTCTGAAGGATGACAGATGGTATGACAGAGGGTGGGGTCATCAGCAAAGAGAAAACGAGTATTTTCCAGAGAGTCAGAGAGATCATTGATGAAAACCAGAAAAAGAACAGGGCTCAGAACGCTGCCTTGAGGAACTGCAGCCTGGACAGGAAGAAGGGATGAGAGAATTCACAACCTCAGTTCTGCCATGAGGTTGTGATAGATTTTATTGTTTACTTGCAAAAGTATCCGGTGGTGCCGGCAACGCCGGGTCCCTCCGTCCCACCTTTCCCCTCGGTCTTCCCACTTCTTCCCCTCCCTCCTCCCACCTCTCCACCTGCCTCCTCTCACCCCACCCCTTCCTCTCGACTCGCACTCCTTCCCCACGACAGGTGATGGCTCGTGTGTTTATAAGTTATGAATTGTGAGAAAATGACTGTTTAAAACCCCTCGTAAGGTGTATCATGGTAAAAAAATGTGATCCTCAAAAGTTTTGTCGTGAATAACCTTGGGATCTCAAAGGAGTAGGGTCACAAACAAACAAATGTTTCATTCACTTTTTATAGAAAATAACATCGCTCAAAGCTCCTCAGGAAAAGAATAACATCCAAAAAGAAAGCAGATCACATAAAAAGGGGAAACAATGCGATCTAATGTTTCAAAAAAAAAAACAACAAAACAAACCAAACGAGGGCACTCTGCGACGAAAAAAAAAAAACAACGAACTAGCATGGATGGATGGATAACCCGAAAATAACATGCTTCCAGCAAGTTCGTCAGCGGAGGCATAAAATAAATAAATCACACCGAGGAACTGCATGACACCATGTACTTTGATGCAGAGACCAGTTATTACAAATAAAAGGAGGGGAGGATGTCTTTTTTTTATGCCTCTGCTGATGAAGTCGTTCCACCTGAAACGCACCACATGGAGGGAGCAGCCAATAACAGCAACTTGCATTAACGCACACGCACGCACGCACACACACACACACACACACACACACACACACACACACACACACACACACACACACACACACGTTCTTATTCTTTTATTAATGAATTTATTTTGCCTATGAATTATCTCTGTACGTAGTGCGGGGTAGGGCAGGTGATTGAACTGCGTACGTAATACGCCTTCGTTTGTTTCACCTTACCATGTTGCTCACTCACCACTGCCACGTGGTAAAAACGGTGTGTGCGTGCGTGCGTGCGTGCGTGTGTGTGAGAACCCCGTCCCTTCACTGAATACGGAGGAGGGATCTTCTTCTTCTTTTAAGTTTCCTTGCATTTTGTCAGAGCCACGAGGCTCTATATTCGCCATGCGCCCACCGCCCAGCCAGAACAGTGATGAACGAAGGAGCCTTTAGGTAATCCAGGATATACTCTATGATTTCCCACTCTCTTTAAAATTATATATTTAAAAAAAATCTCAGAACCGCTTTGCAGACTCGGGAATGCTTCTGGTTCGAATAGAAATGTTCAGCAGATCTGACGCGCCATTCCACCCCCCCACCTCTCTTTAATACTTTGAAATAGATGCAATCTGGGTCCATCATCTGGAGGAAATAAAAAAAAACAACTGATCGTTCAAACCAACCACCTTGTTGAGCGCTCATCAAGTGGCTTAAGCACTCAAGCAAGCACTCCAACAAAACTTTATCACTTTAACAATGTTTTGAATGATAATTTGTAATTTCATTTTTCAAAAACTACGTCTGCTGTGATCAAAGTCAATGACACCGCTTGCAACTGTTTCGCCATGGCTTACAAACACCGCTTCATCATGAACGGTTGGCTTAGCAAGTGATTAGCAATGTACACAGCGATTCGTAGATTTGAAGCTCCGTTGTACAGAAAGCGTTACGACCTGTTCCAAAGCAAGGCATTTTTAGTCGACCGAATGAAAATGGCGGCTAAGACCCCTGCAAGATGAGGTTGGGCTGACGAAGGATAAGCCTTTCTTGAATGTAAGCCATTAATTATCTTCAAAAGGGGTGTTTAAATGTACCCAAATACCCAATTTTCATTCATGTACTTTGTCGAGTTCCCTGAGCATGCATGCAAAGTTTTGGAGCACTCAACTTCATGGTTTTGGAGTTATGGAGGAGGCACACACAAACTGACTGCCTGACTGACACTTACCTTTATTATACTTATGGAGAGATTTTGATTAAGATTGTGTTGCTGGGTGTTTTTTTTTTTTTTTTGGCCTGACGTGTAGTCAAGAAGGTGTGTTATATCTAAACTTTACCTGCACCCACCCATCCATCACTGACTTTGTGTAGTTGTTACATCCAGAGGTCGTACAGTGACTCGCTACAAGCCTTTGCATTGGAAAGTGGCGGATGGGATCTTTTGATTAAACACTATTTATTTGAAGCTTTTGGAGGGGTTTGGGGTTTGATTGGGGGACACGGGCAATTATTGTGGGTTAACATTGCTCAGGTTGTTTTAAATCTCCCCCACTCCCACCCCCAATCTCACGCGCTTCCTTTAGGGAACATTATTTGTTGCTCATGTACATTGTGGTTTTCTATTACCTGACTTTGTCCTTTAGGCTTACCTTACTGTGTGCTTTTAGGAATACAGTTACCTGACTGTGTGCTTTGAGGCTACCTGACTGTTTTATGGTTACCTAACTGCTTTAAGGTTACCTGGCTGTACATTTTAATGCTATCTAATTGTGTGCTTTAAGGTTTAATATTCCTTGAGTATGTGCTTTAAGATTACTTTGCGATTTGTTAAACTGAGGTCCATTTGTGCGATGTAGCATTCAGTAGATCATCTCCCCTCCTCCCCCTTCTTTCCTTCGTTGGTGCAGGTGTGACGGTATGCAGCAGCGCACCGGGTTCAGGCCCAAGCTCACCCAGTAATACTTCGGGCGGCGTTCCTGTGGAGAATGGCACCGTACACGGAATACACGCTAAGGTTAGCCATCTACTCTGCTTAAAGCTGAAAGCAGCGTCTGGAACGTTTGTGATTTAAAAAAAACATTTTGATTGCATTTATGAAGGGTTATACTGCTCCTGCTATGATTCCCTATAATTACTGCTATGGACTTTCGGTCTGGCACGTGGCAGCCCTCGTGGCCCGCCGTTCACTCCTCAGTCTCGTCTTTAGAATGAAGTTGGGGCTAATCTGGCAACAATTTTCATAATGTGTGCTTTGCAAATGAAAATCTTCTCCAAAAAGATCCGATGATGTTGATTCGTGGCTGCTATGTACCGAGTGTGAGTTGGTGGTGAAAGACTTATTTTGCTTCCTCTTCCTGCAAAACCTGCAAAATCCTCCCCGACATCCTTCCATTTTAAATTTTTTTTATTTATTTATTTGTCTGATATTCTGTTGCAGAGCTGTTAGGAAAAAAAAAAGAGGGTAGCACATTTTCCTCTGAGCTATCTTGCCTGGGTTTGAATCCTGACCCAACCATAAAACTCTGTCTCGTTCTTTGCAGGCCAGGTGTTGCATGAATGAGTGTGCTGTCTGTCAGCTGGGGACATTAAGCTAGATGAGGGGAGGAATGGATATGGGAGGGAAAGGGGGCGGGGGGGCAGGAATGTTTGCGAGTGGGAGATATGGGAGACCCCAACTCGTATTACTGCTGAAGGCTCCAACTACTATTGCTGGGAAGGCAGTTGGAAACTACCCCATGTATTTCCTTGCATCAGAAGCTGCTTTTAGTAGTTCCGAACATCTTAGAAAAGGCTTTGTTAATCCAGCATTCATTTATTGCTGGAGTAAATATGTACCGCAGTGTAACACCTCGTTGTTTTGGCCGTCTTGCTTTAGAAACGGCTGCTTCTTTGCCTGATAAAGGCAACACTTGAGAAGACTTTCCTTATCGGTTCAATGCTGGAAGTGAGATGGGACGGAATGTGTTTACCTTTAATCTTGACATTTCGAATTGTGATGAACTGCGTGTAATTGGGTGATTGTATGCACAGCCACGAGCATGCGCCGTGGACTATCCATCCATTCTTTAAATTGAAAGCCAGCTCGAGCTTCGTCACGTCCGTGCTGGAAGGTTTTCTTTAGATCTCAATTGTGGTTTTGCGCCATAAGACTACTTTGCATTTTTTGAAACAAAAGTTCTGTAACAGCATCTTGAGCATGCTCCAAACCAGATGAAATTTCCATAATCTGAATTTGTGGAGACTGTGAAGATACCGTTAGACATGCATTGTGTATCGTGTTGGCCAAGTTGTGTTTCACCTTAATATTTCTCACAATACTTATCCCGGCTCTCTTCTCTCATTTACTTCGTCCACACCCCTTTCCTTTCCACCACTCGTCCACTCGTGTGTGGGTGTGGTCTTTGCCCCCCTCCTTCCCCTTTGAACACCTGCCAGGCCGTGGATTTCATGCTACCCTCAGTCATTTAGCTCCTCCACGACCCGAGGTGTCTGTATAAAAATCGAATAACTTTTTTTTAGTGGTCCCCACTTAACTATCGCTTGAACAAGCGCCGTGGAGTGCACCGCCATGACCACAAAGGGCAGGAGTGCGAAGGCATTACATACCGGAACGCGATGACTTAATGTCACAAAATGCTCTCAGCACTTCCAAAATGAGAATCAAACAAACAAGATGACTCCCATGTGCATTTTATTAAATAAAGCGATGTAATTTTGCTTTCGTAGAACCGAAACCCTTTCTTGCGACTGCGGTGGTATGACATTAGCTGTAGTGTTGTATTAAGGTACGTGAGATTTCCTGAAACTGCAGTGTGTGCTTTGGTACAATTACAAAAACAAAATGCTTTGGTCAATAATGGGACTAAAATGAGGAAAGAAAATGTGATTCGGGGGAACAACGATTGGCAAAAAAAAATTAAATAGAAAGCATCAGAAAATGCAAAGCCCATCCGAGTCCGCTTTGTAGTCAGACTTCTTCCGTATGCTAAACATGATGAAAACAGCTAAAAACTCGAATGGCCAAACAAACGATTCCACCAAGTTTCGTCCGAATTCGTCCACAACTTTTTGAGATATCCTGTACACAAGCAGACGGACAGAAAGAGCTGAAAACATCACCTCCTTCACCTTCGGTGGCGAAGGTAAAATATCAAAAAATTGACACTTTTAGGCGATCTTGACCTTTTGACCGCAAAAGCGATTGTCTTCAGTGACCCCACATGCAAATCCTGATCAAATTTCAAGTCGATTTGATGAAATTGACTTTTATGTGATGCTGACCTTTTGACCAAGTTATTAATTTGTCACTACTACTACTACTACTACTACTACTACTACTACTACTACTACTACTACTCAGCGGGCGCATCCGAGATAGAGTTCACAATGTCGCGTCATGAGTCTTCGTCCATCATCAGTGTCTGCAAGTCCGCTATGTCATGCAGTCGATGTAGTTCAGTTGCCTCCTTCCTCTGGTTGGGCAAGGCAATCTGAATGAGATCACGTCAGATATAATTTAGTTCTTTTTGTCTTCTCCATATTTTCTTCATGAAGCTTTATTGAATATTTGATGGCAAAAGCTCAAATTGATTGGATGAAAATTGATGATTTATTTCCCATCCAGGTTTTACCTGATGACTCCATCTTTGTTGTTTGCTTATTTGGGTTCCTTCTCATGACTCAAATGCGGTATTTGGCCTTCCGTTTGACTGTGATGCTGACCTTTGACCTTTTTACCACATTATTAATTTGTCTTATCGATATTCCCATTATATAGCTTTGTTTAAATTTGATGACAAAAGCTCAAATGGTTAAAAAATAGAAAAGAAAAAAAAAAGTTGCGGCCCGGACAGAAACAGGCAGACAGACGCACGCGCACACAGTAGTGATTGCAAAACCCTGTCTCCTACTGTGCAGAGGGCGGGCTGATAGAGGAGTGATTGGCATTTGGGTTTCGAGCACTTTTGATGCCCACCGAGCAAACGGTGCCAATGAAAATATAATTTGAATCCGGGCACGTTGTGAACTTTGTGGCGGCGACATCTCTGTCATCAAGGGTGTCCAAAAGAAAGGAAACTATGGCCGGCTGATTGCGATGAGGTCATTTCTTTACTAATGGCTAGTTTGACTGCAATGATGGTTGTGCCACGTTTGAGGTCGCAAACCCTGATGCATTTTGATGGGAGGGCAAGGAATGAGTGCCTGGAAGAACAGACCTCTTGTTCTGGGCTACTTTGGTTTTGTTGTGAGTGTCGGTTTCTTGCTCACGGGGATGTCTTTTTGTTGTCTTCCCCGACACCCTCCACTTCAACAGCTCATGCCGTCACCAGAACGGCGTATTAATCGTGATGGGATGGCGAGCCAGGTCAACCTTTTTCCTTCACCCCTGTTGCCAAACATCACCCTGGGTTTGCCGGCCACTGCAGCGGTTGCTCATACGGTCAGTGTGCCCTCGGGGTTGGACGGTGAAACCATCGATAACTTGTGCACTTGCCGCTGCTGCCGTCAGTGTTGTGATGCCACTTGGGAATGATGTTCGGCTCGCCGTCCCGCAAACTATTGAGCCCACTGTCGTGCAGCGTCTTATTTTACCCTTTCTGTCGTCGTCGCGTTTCGTCTTGGCTGTCTGCACCTGCATTAATCTATGGCGTGTCACCGTTGGCTGAATTTACAACTGGGCCTTTTGGAAATGCACTTTTAGAAAGGACTTGTTCCACTTAATCAAATACCATGTTAAACATTTTTTTTAACAATGAACGTTTTCTCTTTGTCGACAATTCTCGACTCGTGGAATAGCGAGGAGACAGAAGCTTCCTGGTGGTTGTTGCCTTTAATAAATGAGTGAATCATTTAGCCACCGTTCTGAAGGAAGCTCATTCTCTTGTTTTTGTCTTCATCGGAGTTCCACTGAAGTCATTTATCTTGTGAATGGAATGAAATCGAGTTGGCACCATGCGTCCCCGTGAGTGGGCACCGTGCACACGTGATTAATAGATCACGGACTCTTGGCACAGAGAGTTGCTTGATGACTGTGGTTAAAGTCCCTCCCAGATGTCTTTCCCTTGGGTGGGTTCAAAATCCCATGGTCGACGATCGGTGCAGGGTGTTCAGCGGTCACACTCCTGTGGAGGTTTAAGATCCTTTGTCACTACAAGTTTGGTTCAAGCTTGACCTGCTCCTTGGTTTTCCCAAAGGAGATGAATAATTCTGAAGGAATTTGGTATTGTAGCATTGAATGTTGGTAACCAGTTCGCATAATCACGTGCTTCCTGCTTTTTAATGCACGTGCCGAGAATCAAGACTGTGGCGAGGTGATATAATTAAGGGGGTGGAACAAGGAATAATTATGAAATTTCTGGTTCACAAAAACCTCAAGCATGTTCACATTTTCTTTCTGTTGGCATCAGAGTACGGTCCTGGTTTATTTGTCCAGGTGATATTCAACCTTCGGTATGAACGAGGTCCAATGGCCAGGTAAAACTCGCACCACTCATGCACAGCATCTTTCAAAAAGGATGCTACATGAAATTTTTTTTTAGATTTTCCGAAAAATTGTACCGTACGTTAGAATGGAGTCCAGAGTCGGGAGTTTCTCTCACGTAAACACCTTTCAATATGTGCGCGCTCCTCTTGTATGATCATCTGAAGACGAGCTGCGAAATTTGTTACGACGTTTCGACAGTTACGCTCCGCACAGCATCAGCAATTGCATTTTTCAGTTTGTCAAGAGCGTGGAGGTCGTTTCCATCGCATCGACCCAATACAAAATAGCCGCATGAGTTGAGATCGGGTGAGTCGGGAAGCCGGCCCCACCCACGTCCAGAGCGACCGGGATACCGATTCCAAATGACCCGATGTCCAAAACGAGTAGTCAAGTAATCCAACACCACATTAGCAATGTGTGGCCTCGCCCCGTCCTGCTGGAAAATGTTGTCCGCAGGTCCACTCCAGAACTCTGCAGATGAGACATAAACGTATCGCATAGAATTTCAAGGAAAGAGGTGGAGGTAACTATCCGATCGAGAAAAACAGATCCGCCAATACCTGTAGGCGATGGTGGTGCATCGTAAAGGATGTACAGGTGTTTTTCGTTTCATGAGGATTTTCAGCAGCCGACACTCTCATATTTTGTTTATTAACTTCACCGTTCAGATGTGAATGTCCTTCATCTGTGAAGCAAATCCGCTCCAGTATGGTCCGATCACCGTCGACGAAGCATAAGAACTGACCACAAATATCAAGCTGGCGATCTTTATCATTCATGCTTAATGTTTGCTGCATTTGAATCTTGTTAGGAAGAAGTTTAATGTCTTGTCGTATGATTCGGTACAGTTGATGACGCAGACAAAGACAGAGTCTGCGATAAACGATTGATGGATTTGAGTGTTGCAAGTAAGCGCTTCCGAAAGACGAGCGACATTTTCTTTCTGCCGCCGACTCCTTTCACGTCATCCGTCACGTCACCTGTACTTTCAAGTTTTCTCGATCAAGCTCAGAATCGTAAATCTCTGACAAAAATCTCGCTGTGTCTGAACACTTTCGGTCTGAAAAAAGCCCGTTGTTCGACACTGTCAGACGCCACGACTGTAACTGAAGGGGTGGGATGATGCAAGCAATATGCCATAAACTCCCAACTGAACATGTTGTTCAACATGTTGCTGTTTATGCCGCTCTGCATCACGTGATCCAAATATTATAACCAAACAAAAATGGAGTGTCCTTTTTGAAAAACCCTGTATATGAAGAGTTGGCATTTTGACTAATACCGTGAATTAATTGGCAACATTTTATTTTTCTTATTGTCTGGTTCATCAAAATTTTACCTCAACAAAGAATGTGAGTACACCATTTAACAATTTCAATTAATGAAACCGACATGCACGAATTATCTCCTTTAACCCTTTGAACCCGAGCGGCTGTTTTACCGGCCACTACTCAAACCTCCGTATACCCAAGCGGCCGGTTTACAAAGCCACGACTCAAGCAGCTGTTTTACCGGCCACTACTCAAACCTCCATATACCCAAGCAGCCAGTTTACCGGCCACTACTCAAACCTCCATATACCCGTGACTGGTTTACCGGCCACTACTCAAACTTCCATATACCCAAGCAGCTGTTTTACCGGCCACTACTCAAACCTCCGTATACCCAAGCGGCCGGTTTACAAAGCCACTATTCAAACCTCCATATACCCAAGCGGCCGGTTTACAAAGCCACGACTCAAACCTCCATATATCCAAGTGGCCGGTTTACAAAGCCACTATTCAAACCTCCATATACCCAAGCGGCCGGTTTACAAAGCCACAACTCATACCTCCATATACCCAAGCAGCTGTTTTACCGGCCACTACTCAAACCTCCATATACCCAAGCGGCCGGTTTACAAAGCCACTACTCAAACCTCCATATAACCAAGCGGCCGGTTTACAAAGCCACTACTCAAACCTCCATATACCCAAGCGGCCGGTTTACAAAGCCACAACTCATACCTCCATATACCCAAGCAGCTGTTTTACCGGCCACTACTCAAACCTCCGTATACCCAAGCGGCCGGTTTACCGGCCACTACTCAAACTTCCATATACCCAAGTGGCCGGTTTACAAAGCCACTACTCAAACCTCCATATACCCAAGTGGCCAGTTTACAAAGCCACTACTTAAACCTCCATATACCCAAGTGGCCGGTTTACAAAGCCACTACTCAAACCTCCATATATCCGAGTGGCCAGTTTACCGGCCACTACTCAAACCTCCATATACCCGTGACTAGTTTACCGGCTTCTACTCAAACTTCCATATACCCAAGTGGCCAGTTTACCGGCCACTACTCAAACCTCCATATACCCGTGACTGGTTTACCGGCCACTACTCAAACTTCCATATTCCCAAGTGGCCAGTTTACCGGCCACTACTCAAGCCTCCGTATACCCAAGCGGCCAGTTTACCGGCCACTACTCAAACTTCCATATACCCAAGTGGCCAGTTTACCGGCCACTACTCAAACCTCCATATACCCAAGCGGCCAGTTTACCGGCCACTACTCAAACTTCCATATACCCAAGTGGCTGGTTTACAAAGCCTCTACTCAAACCTCCATATACCCAAGTGGCCGGTTTACAAAGCCACAACTTAAACCTCCATATACCCAAGTGGCCGGTTTACAAAGCCACTACTCAAACCTCCATATACCCGAGCGGCCAGTTTACCGGCCACTACTCAAACTTCCATATTCCCAAGTGGCCGGTTTACAAAGCCACAACTTAAACCTCCATATACCCAAGCGGCCAGTTTACCGGCCACTACTCAAACCTCCATATATCCGAGCGGCCAGTTTACCGGCCACTACTCAAACCTCCATATACCCAAGTGGCCGGTTTACAAAGCCACTACTCAAACCTCCATATACCCGAGCGGCCAGTTTACCGGCCACTACTCAAACTTCCATATTCCCAAGTGGCCGGTTTACCGGCCACTACTCAAACCTCCATTTACCCAAGTGGCCGGTTTACCAGCCACTACTCAAACCTCCATATACCCGAGCGGCCAGTTTACCGGCCACTACTCAAACTTCCATATTCCCAAGTGGCCGGTTTACCGGCCACTACTCAAACCTCCATTTACCCAAGTGGCCGGTTTACCAGCCACTACTCAAACCTCCATATACCTGAGTGGCCGGTTTACCGACCGTTATTAAAACCTCCATATACCGGAGCCGCTGTTTTACCGGCCACCACTCAAACCTCCATATACCTGAGCGGCCGCATTTTTCTCCAGAGAGCCGAGGGTGGGGAGCCGAAAGTCCAAGGAGCTCAGGGCTCAAAGGGTTCACGTTTAAAATGACAAAATGTTCAAAGTTAAAGACTGACTTGTGATGCTTTGTTGTTCAGTATACTATCTGGTACCACAAAAGCCAAAGAATGGTTGCATATTAAGTATAAATGAAAAGCCAAACTATGCAAGTTTATCTATCAAAATATTAAATATCCATTTTACTAAGTTCCACGTGTTTTCATTTTGAACTGTGAATTAGCCATTCATGTTCAAAAGTTTTGAATAAAGCATGATGGCACACCAATTTCCATGCAAGTCATTTGTTCTGTATGCCTTGTTATTTGTCACTTTGTTTGCTCCCAATTGTTACAGGTAAAGGTGTGTAATGATTAAAAAAAGCCTTTTTTTGATATTTGTGATCTTTACTTTGGTATCCGTAGGGGGCACCCGGGCCCAATGCAGAGCGCCAGGCATTGCAAGCACTCAGAGCAAACACGCCGGGCCTGCCGACTCCTTTCCTGACGTCTTTACCCACATTTCTAGCATGTGGTGATTCTGAAGGCACTTCAACACTACAGCAGCATCTACTACTTCTAGAACGCACCCGCCTGGCAGGTGGGAAGGATTGTGCAAACTTGAGTTGATACCTTCTTTCATTTCAACCCCCACGCCCCCCCCGCCATCCTCCCCTAACCATCTCTGGCCATTCCCACAGTTGCAGGTCCTCTCGACGCCTCTTTTTCCCTCCCCACATCCGTGCACTCCTCTATTCCCTCTTTTCCCTCTGTGCACCCCTCTTTTCCTTTCTTTTTCTTCTTCATGTCCTCATCTCACCACTTTATTTCCCCCCACCTCCTTCTCATGCCCCCCTTTCTTTTTCCATCTGCACATCCCTTGTTTTTTATTTTTTTTCCTCAAATCCACACATCCTCCTTTTCCTTCCTCTTGTCCAAGGGCCACTCCCTTTTCCCTTTTCTTCACCCACCTTCTGTACAGGCCTGATGCTTCAAGCTCAATCCCAACTGGTAGCTCCAGCGAGTTCAGCAGGCCAGAAGGTAGCCCATCACCGGCCATTGTGCCGCACACAGTCAGCTCCACAACCTGACAGCACGCAGGCCCTTCAGCAACTTGTGCTTCAGCAGCAGCACAAACAGTTCTTGGATAAGCAGAAACAGTTACAGCAGGTATAGCATTTTGGCTTTCCTTCACTGTAATTAAGCATACTGGTTAAAAACTATAATTTGCAGCTCTAATCGCGACGTTGCTTTGCTGTGCCGCACATTGGTTTTGTCGGAGGAGAAAATGCACTGTTTTGTGCTGTTTCAGCTCCTGCTTACAAAAGTTAACAGTGAAACGGGATCCGTGGGCACCTTGCATCACGAAACTCACCCTGAGGAAACGGAGGAAGAACTGCGTGAACAGCAAAGAATGCAGGAGGATGACGACGAGGGAGGTGGCATTGCAGTCGACGGTGCGGTGGTTCATGTGAAGCAAGAACCGGGGCTTAGTGGCGGCGAGGAAGAAACCGACAACGGTGATGAGACGGAAATGGCTCCGGTTCTGCCTCCAAATGGACAGCAGCTGCAACTGCTGCGGCAGGTATATTGGACATTAATCGTAACCCTCAGAGCACGCTGGAATATAGTCTTCATGTGAAACCATTGGTGCACTTTGAGAGCAAATGGGCCAATTAAAACCCAAATTCAGCAATCGGTCACTCGCCGAACACAGCGGTGCGGCAGATTGTTACCTCCACCACTGAAGGTGGATGGAGGTTATGTTTTCACCCCTGTCTGTCTCTCTCAGTCAGCAGCATATCTCAAAAAGTTGTTGACTGATTCGGCCGAAATTTGGTGGACAGATTGGGTGTGTGACGAGGACGAATCGATTCATATTTGGTGAAGATGTGGACGCGGATCTGAAAATTATTTTAGTTTTTAAAGTCATTTTTCACCATTGAGAGATGGGGCCAAAAACGATATGTCGCATCATGTTTCAAAGAGTTGTGTGTGGATTTGGATGAAGCTTGGTGGATGAGTTGGGTAGATGACGAGAACAAGCCGATTAGATTTTGGTTCCGGTCAGGATCCAGATCCAGCCGATCAGCAGGATACAAAACGTAAACTGTTCAGCCTGGCGGAGATATGCACTCTACCGATGCCGTTCTCGTTTGCAAATTGTATGCATTCCATGCACGTGATTGGCCAAAGCACGCCGTGAGCTCAATGTCAGCACGTGGTTTAAACATGGACGTAAATGCAGGGGTACATAGTTTACGTGAAATTTGTGTGGTTTATAACATTTATGCTCGCTTCACACACAATGGCTGGAAGGATAACCTAGAGGTACGTGGCCTGGCCTCTGAACTGTCTCGTCTCGGTTTGAATCCCGACCTGGCTACAAACCTCCATTCTGGTGTTTCCCAGACAGGATGAGGCGAGTGTGTGCGCTGTCCGTCGGAAGGACGTAAACTTGTCTGCTAGCACCAATCGTTTGTATATGTTAAAGATCCCACTGTGTTTTTTCAGGAAGATTAGCCGAGTTATTTCCAATAACCTGAACCAATTGCAAATCCATGCACCTCCACTAGAGTTCCCTGTCAGGGAGTGGTGATCTATCCAGGATTACATCCAAATCCAAATCCAAATCCATTGGTGTTGGTGCTGCTGAAGCAGTATTGGCCACAATCCTGGATGAGTCGCCACTCCGACACAAGATACTCAAATGGCTCAATCATCCCAGCATGCTGGTACTCATTTTGCCGGCTTCGGAAGGATGACAGGCTGAGTCAACCCCACCTGATATTGATTCAACAGCCGAGCAGGATTTGAACTCAGGACCCTAGGATCCCAAGCCACCACCCTATCCACGAAGCCAACACCAGGCTTAACCTAGCTATAAACCATCGCCTTGGTGTTTTGCAGGCGTAGAGATTCATCAATGCGGTGACGTCCCTCGGATGGACGTTAAACATGGTGTCTCATCAGCTGGCATTAGTTGGTAGACGTTAAAGATCCCACGGTATCCTTCACGAAGAGTTGGCGAACTATCGCCAGAACCCTGAACAAATTACAAATTCCTACTCTAACCTACAAGGGGCACTGCATCAGTGGCAGAGCTGCACCCAATACCGGACTGGTCAGCAAATTATGCTGCATACAAACGAATAACAAGAAGAGTATAGTGGCCAGTCGGTTATGTCGAGTTGAAAGGTGCTTTAGTGAATGTTCCTTCGTGTATCTAAAACATTGCAGTAATTTTTGTGATTTGCAATGAAAAAATCCTCATACGAGCACAGACGTGCCGTTTTCAAAGTTATTGTTTGTTCTTTCTATGAAAACGCAGTCTTGGTCTTGAATGGTTGTGTGAACATCCGGTCCAGAATTCCAAAGGAAAGTGCATGAAGCATTTGACCTTTTGTTTCCTTCTCTGAGCTTTCTCTTCCCCGTTCCTCTTTGGTTTGTGGGAACAGGCCGGCAACTCGGGCCTCCATGCACGACCCCCAAACCCACAAGCCATGATACTCGAGCAGCAGAGACTGCATTTACTGCAGGCGGCCGGTCTCACGCAAGTGCATCGGCCGCTGTCCCGTGCACAGTCCTCCCCTGCTTCAGCCTGCCTTCCACCCCAGACCTCTGCAGAGCAGATACCTCCAAAAATGAGTTTTACCACAGGCAAGTCCTTTGCAGTACCACATGTCAGGGCTCTCTTTTGCTTTGGCATCATAATCTCCATTCTTTTCTGCTGTTCGTATTTCCTTTTAGTAACCCTATTAAGTTTTAAGTTTGACTGGGTGAGGAGGATTGTGGGATTGAAGAGGGTGGATAAAAGTAGGATAGATGAACTGAGGGAGGAGATTGATGTGCGGATGAGCTTGACGGGGAGATTGTAAGAAGCTGTTTAAAGTGGGCTGGCCACTGTGATGCGGATGGCGGAAGAGAGCGGGTCGGTTGAGGAGCAAAAGAGGTAGACTGTGGTTGAGATGGGAAGATTGTGTGAGGATGGATATCAATGAAGTGGGGGTGGTTGGAGAGTGGAGAGAGAGATGGCTGAAGACAGGGGGAAGTGGAGGAGGATAGTGGGCAGGGTAGGGCAGAAGCTTGGTACTGTTGGACTTCACCCCTGATAAAGGGAAGAGAAAGAGAAGATTGTGTCTTTTGTCTGTCTATGTTGCGATTGAACACTTGTCTTTCATTTTTGAAGTTGTGATTTGCTGGAGGAGGTAATGCTGATCTGTCGATTGGCAAGTCCCTTACCGACCCCTTCCCTCCCCCAATCACAAACCAGGCCTTGTGTATGACCCGCTAATGCTGAAGCACCAGTGTATGTGCGGTCGTAGTGGTGGCCACCCGGAGCATGCAGGCCGTGTTCAGAGCATCTGGTCCAGACTACAGGAGACCGGATTGGTCAACAAGTGTGAGGTTCGTGTGGCGCAAATGGGCTTCCGATGTCAATTTGGATTGCAGTACAAATGTTGTTTCAGGAAAACAAGCTTTTTATCCCAATGCTTAAAATAAACAAAAAATCAGGGACATATTGTGATTGGCTCCCTCAGTCTGTCTTTCTGTCTATATCCCCCTAAACGGTTGTTCAGAAACCCATGGGGTGGGGTGAAAAACTTTTTGCCATCTTTCAATTTTGCTTTAGGTGGGAAGCGTGGGGATTTGTGATGGTGCGCCATCAACTTCGATCTAGTTTTCCATTTTCATTTTTAAAAGGTGAAGGTATATTGGTATTTAAAAAGAATAAAAATTAAATAAACCTCCTTTTTTTTTTTTTAAACGCAGGTTCCAAAAATACATAATGGTCTAATGGTCCACTACGTATTCATATATGATGTACACATCATTGACACATGGTAATTTTTCAAAGTATTCCCACATGGGTCCCCCCCTCCCCCACCCTCCCCTCATGATGACTGTTATTTCACTTCCAACTTCAACTTGCATTGAAAATGATTTTGCTTTAAAGCGAGATCAGTATTGGTAATCAGCACAGGCCGGTCTCCTTCACTATCACGCGCCGCCATGTCGGTGTGACTATCACAGATCGCCGTGTCTGTAATCGGCACAGGCTTTCGAAAGCACACCCGATTCATATAAAATAACCAAGTGGCGATTGCTTTAAAAACTGCCACGAGGGCAAAGAAAAACACGATTACTTGTCCAGAGCTCGGGTGCCGAGGGATAAAAGTTCAAACCTACTGTACTTACTTCCTGGTACGTCTTAACATCATACGTTTCACTGTTCCAGGGGTAGCCGAGACACCGAGTGCATCAAAGCTTTCTAAATAGTGTACAGTATTAAAGGATTGCATACCGATTTTTTTTTTTCGGTATACCGGTCTATCGATATGAAAAATTATACCGGTATTTTGATATGTCGCCGGACCTTAGACTGGACACAGCACCTGGGATTTGAGTCTGGGAACACGTCCTCATGAGCTGCGTAAATGGACACACTGAGCTGGAGAATGTTCTGTCATACATCAAGAGTAGAATGTATTCCTGATACATTGTATCCTGCTGATTACCAATCCTGTGTATGTGTAGAGGGTTCGACCTCGGAAGGCCACCCAGGAGGAGATACACACTGTGCACTCCCAGAAACACACCTTGCTCTACGGAACGAATCCCTTCAATCCTCAGAAGCTAGAAAGTAAGACATGGTGTTTGCGTGCAAAGCGGTCTTTTTCCTGAACCTCATTTGGGTCTGAATTTGAGAGTTGAACGATGTATGACATTGAAGTGAATGTCAAGACCCGTGCTGCTAACAAAACCATCTGTATGAGAGATCGGTGGAGGATGTAAAAAGACCTGTTTTGTTGCTCGATCCTGATTTTGGGAAGTTTGATCATGAAATCAGTTGACACGTTGATTGCCTGGAATGTTTTTGGGGGTTTTTTTTTTTTTTAGACATTTTTGATGAACATCAGTCTCGTTTTGTAATCTGTTTTCATTCTTTTACCTGTTCCTGTAAGGATCCATGGTACAAAAGTGTCTGGTCATGCTTCCCTGTGGTGGCATCGGGGTGAGTTGCTGAATGTCACGTGATCCCAATCATTAAAGGCGACTATTGATCGTCATCACATGTTAGCTTCATCATTTCTGTGTTTATTTTTTGTTGTTGAATCGGCCTGTGTTATCGGAAAGGATTTCCATCATGCCGAAGTAATGCACAAACCCTTGAATGTCGATTCGGTCTCTTTCTTGCTCACCGAGGCCGATGCCTGTGCCTGCTCACAGGTGGACAGCGACACTGTTTGGAATGATCTGCACTCGTCGGGCGCAGCGCGGATGGCGGTCGGCTGCGTGGTGGATCTTGCTTTTAAAGTGGCTTCTGGAGAGCTTAAGGTTTGTTCACTACAAGGACTTGCATATGCTGCTGATTTTTATTTATTTATTTTTGTATCCAAAGTCAAGGCTCATGGAATTGCTCGAATACAAAATGGATCAGGATGCAACAGCACAACAGGAACAGTAGAAAGAGAGGGGAGAAATGCCAACAAGAGGGCAAAGAGACAAAGCAAATGGAGACGGACAGACCACCACCCTGTCAGCGATGGGAAAGTGATCAGCCCATTTGACTTGGCTTCGTCGTGGTCGATGCCAATAATGCTGAAGGCCTTGGTTTCCACGGCGTCAGGCTGAGAAAGGTGTGAGGCAGGAGCGCCAGCCCAAAGGGGTGAGCAATACTGCATCAAGCTATGGATGAAGGCCTTGGAGGTGGATAAGAGTTCAGGTGTGCCAAGGAAGGACTTGGTATTACGGAGGATGCCCAGTTGGCGACTGGCTTTGGAGGCCAACTTTTTATATTTTTTATTTTTAATATACAATGTCGAGGCTCGTATGAGAGCTAACGCACAGAAACGCACAACAAGGGGAGCAGGAGACGAGAGGGGTGGGAGAGGAAAGGAAAAAAACAGTGGGGAACACAGACATGAGATCTGTGGAAGGGAGAGCGATGGGGCGAGGTACACAGGATAAACAAGATGGACACCACAGGGACTTTCAGGAAGGAAAGCAGGGAATTTGAAGGAGGTGGATTAGCGGGGGTAGAAAATATCAGTTTTAGATGGGGAAAGATAACAGATGGTGGTGGACAGATGTTTTGAAGACCTGGAGGGAAGAGTGGGATTGAAGAGAGTATGGGAGTTTGTTCCAAAGGCAGGAAAGAAGAATGAAAGGGTGAAGGTGAGTAGTGAATCTTGATTTTGGGAGTTTTACCAGAAGGGGTTGCTGGTGGAACTTAAGCATCCTGCGGCAATATGGGGTAGGGGGACATACAGTATCTCCGACAGAGCAGAGTGGGGGGGGGGGTGGGGGGTGCGAGGCTGGAGAGGAGACTGTAGAAGACAGAAAGACCACTGACCTGCCTGAAGTGAGAGAGTGAGAGACCCAAAGCCTCAGCCTCATCACAGGTGATACCAATGATCCTAAATGCCTTGGTTTCCGCAGCGTGAAGCCAAGAAAGTTGAGAAGCGGGAGCACCAGCCAAGAGGGGAGAGCAGTACTCCATCAAGCTGTGGACGAAAGCTTTGCATGTGGTCAGGAGCTCAGGTGTGCCAAGGAAGGACTTTGCACGACGGAGGATGCCCAGTCGGTGACTGGCTTTTGAGGCCATCTTGGAAATGGGGCTTTACCAGGAAAGATCATGGCAGATAGTGAGACCCAGAAGCTTGAATGAAAGGACTTCTTCAAGAGGATTGTTGAGAAAAGGGTGGGGGGGGGTGTTTTCCAGACGATGCTTTCGGAGAGACATAGTTAGAGTGTGAGATTTGTCAGATGTTGGACCAGCTTGTAATTTTATCCAGATCTGCAGAGAGTGAAGAGGTTGCTGCTTGCTGATCTGAGTGATGACAGATGGTACCGCAGAGGATAGTCATCATTTAACATATAAAGATGATTTTCCAGAGAGTTGGAGAGATCATTGATGAAAACCAGAAAGAGAACAGGGCCCAGAACGCTACCTTGAGGAACTCTAGCCTGGATAGGAAGAGGGGATGAGAGAACTCCATTTAGTGCCACACGTTGACTGCGACAGGAGAGGAAGTCTGTGAGCCATGAGTGAAGATGGCCTTGGATACCATGGGAAGAGAGTTTGGTGAGCAGGGCAGGGTGCCAGACTGTGTCAAATGCACGTGATATGTCGACGGATATGGCTCTGATTTCCTGTCTGGCATTGAGGACCTCCATCCATTGTTGGGAGAGCAGAAGCAGCATATCCAGGGTAGAGTGACCTGGTCTGAAACCAAATTGATGATCGGAAATCAGGCCATTGGAGAAGAGGAAGGATTTAATGTCTGAAGCGATGATGGATTCCATAACCTTGCTGATGATTGGGAGAAGGCCGATTGGTCTGTAGTTGCAGGGATCTGTTTTTACACCTTTTTTTTATGCAGGGCAGTAATGTTTGATTTCCAAGCAGATGGTACTTGACCTTGAGCAAATGAGAGGGTGAATAGAATGGAGGTAGGGTGAGCAAGAGCAGTAGAGCAGGTTTTTAGGTCATGAGGGCTGAAGCCGTCTGGACCGGTTCCAGAATCTGAGTTGAGGTTTGACAGCAAGCTCTCAACCTTGTCAGGAGAAAAGGACACAGAGTCCAGGGACAGTTGGGTGTGACTGGGTGAGGTGGGTACAGAGAGCAATGGGTTTCGGACACAAGATTTTGATGCATTCAAAATTCACAAGTTTAGGCATTCAGCCTTTTCACGTGTGATATCAGCAGTGCGGCCATTTGAGGTAAAGAACGGGATGGAGGGGGAACATACACCAGAAACAGACTTAACTAGATGCCACCAGGATTTGGAGGAGGTAGAGAGGTTTGAGAATTCAGACTTGAGATTCGAAAGATGTCGTTTTCTCGCTCTCCTGAGGGTAAATACTTGTTACAAGCTTTGTGGAAGGTTGCCTTCAGTTGGATTCGCCTTCCATGAGGTGAAGGCAAGTTGTATCAGGGCAACTGCCTCGCCACAAGCTTCAGTGTACCATGGGTGGAAGGAAGGGTAGGACAACTGAAGACGAGATGGGATAAATCTGTGCATGAGGGAGAGCAAGTTTCCATGAAACAATTCCCAGGATGAGTTGATGTTGGAGGAAGTAGAGATGGGAGATCAATCTCAAAGTTTGATGGCTGCTTGGAGACCCTGCCAGTCGGCCTGAGTGAAATGCCAGACTTGACGGCGCTGAGGTGGTTCTCTAATAACAGCCAGAGAGATGTCCACTTTGACAAGGACGTGGTCAGATGAATCGATTGGAGCAGAGGAAGAACAGCAGATATATTTTGGGAAATTTGTCAAAATCAAATCCAGAAGAGATGGAGTACCATTGGTTGAGATCCGGGTCGGGAAGTTGACCGATTGAGTCAGTCCCAATGAGTCTCAGAAGTATTTTGCTGAAGTACCATGACAGGTGAGAGAGGTAACCACACCCAGCCGACTGACATGATGACAATTGAAGTCGCCACATAAGAGGAAGAGAGAGTTTGGATTAGAAGATAGAAGATGGTCCATGTTTTCGGATAGTGAGGTGTAGATGGAGTCATCACTGTTCGGTGGACGGTACAGTACACATATAAACATGAGGTGGGAGTGGAATGGAAGCCGTAGCCAGAGGTATTCCTGGGGGTGTGGGGGAGAGAGGGCAGTGCATGGAGAGTGAGGAATAGAGTCTTTGATGAAGAGAGCAACTCCTCTACCAGGACGAGGCTCAGGTTTGTCATACCGGAGGAGGGAGTAACCAGGGAGAGATACTTGGGAGTCAGGGACGTCTTGAAGAAGGAAAGTTTCTGTTTGGCAGATTATGTCTGGTTTGTCAGTGGCAACCTGTATGGAAAGATCTGTCGGGTTTGAGAGAAGGCCCCGGATGTTGAGGTCCACACGGTTAAGGAAGAGGGAAGGGAGGAGGTTTTGGGTGTGGGTGAGGATGGGGCGGGGGGGGGGGGAGGAGGGGGTAAGGAGAGTTATTGACAGAGTGTGGGGGATTGCAGAAGAGTTTGGGGTGAGGGCTGGATGAGGAGGAGAAAAGGCTCAGTGGTGCTGGGTTGATGTACCATGGGGAGTAGTAAGAGAGGGAGCAGAGGGCAGTTGAAGATTGGAGGAGGTGGAGTGATGATTGATGAAGTGGAAGAGAGAGGGTGGGGGAAGCTGGCACCTTTGTGGATGTGAGGGGCAGGCAACTTTGGGAAAGGGGAGTGAGGGAGAAGGGTGAGAGGGGAGATTTGAGGGAGAAGGATGAGGGGGGGGATTAGTTTTGAAGAAAGGTGAGGGGGAAGAGTGTGAAGGTTGCTTTGGGAGAGGTATGGAGAAGAAGGGAGTGGGCAAGGGGAGGTACAAGATTTGAGGGGTTGGGAAGGGGGGGCTGAGAGGAAGGAAGGAGCATGTTTGTGATGATGAGTGTACTGGTTGAGTGTGTGAGATGTCTGTAAAGTTAGAATGGAGCCCACAGATGTCAGAACACCACACACTTTGGGACAACAGAGGAGGAGCTGATATTGAAGCAGAAGACGGTGAAGAGGTGCCAAGAGCGGAGGTAGGATGAGGGACAAGATGGGAGGGGTAAGGAGAGGGTATAACAGGTGAGGGGTTAGGAGGAGGTGGATGTAAGGAGGTGGGGTGAATTGGCACTGAAGTTGGAGAAAAAAAGGATGATTGATGGAACATGAACATACATCGCAAACTGGGATTTAAATTTTTTTCAAGTCAGAGATGCGATTAAAGACATTACGTGAGGGATGCAATAAAGAAGAATTAAGAGAATGGAGAAAAGAAACGTCGTAACAGCTTGGACTTTTGAGACACGGAATGAAGGAAAGGTCGAAATTCAGCCTTTTGAAGGAGGAAGAAAAAGAGTAGTGAATTATGATACAATACCGAGAACCAGACGTGGGAAAGTGGAAGTTGTAACATTTTAAGAGACTGTTTTTTAAATTTGTTTTTCGATATAGATTACGTAAGATGAGGTCGAGGAAAGGTTGAAGTTTCCTTTACCTTTACACAACTTTGACATGTGGTTTGCCCAATAAACATCATGGCTCATCGTGAGACCCAAGGGTTTGAGTGACAACTTCTTTGAGAGGGTTGTGTGATAAAGTCGATGGGAGTGTTTGCCATACAGTCCTTTCGGAGAGGGAGAGCGAGAGTGAGAGAATGGGATTTCTCAGGATTGAAAGACATGTTCCAAGTCTTTGACCAGCGTGTGATTTTTTTTTTTTTTTTTTTGTCAAGGTCTGACGAGAGGGAAGAGGCCGCTACCTGTCTATCTGAGGGATGAGGAATGTCACGGCAGAGGGTGGAGGAGTTAGAAAAGATATAATGTTGATTTTTTCCAGGAAGTCGGAGAGATTGTTGATGAAGATTAGGAATGGCATGCGGCCTCAGAACACTACTTTGGGGGCACCCCGGCCTTCACAGGGAGAGGAGATGTTGCACCTGCTTTGGTTTGCCATTGTTTTTTTTTTTTGTTTTTTTTTTAAATTCGAGTGGAATTGGTCATTGATTGATGAGTGTTGAGGTTATGGCATTCCAAAAAGATCTTTGATATTGTCAAAAATCGAAGGTAGATTTTTTTTTTTTAATTTAAAAACGATCCTTGTTATTTTTCGTTGAGGTCGTTACAAGTGATCGATCGGCTTCCAATAATAATTAGTCGTGAGTTTGTCAGCGTTTTCTATAATTACGAGTTGGTATGTATTTCTTGAATTTCCTTTGGGGACTTCGGCTTGTCGGAGTTCTCGAGATCGCTGATAAACTCCATGAAGGCTTTCTGCCTGGAGAGTTTGGATGATGAAACATCTTTGGCCTTAAAAGCTGGACGGATAAGGAGGGAGGATAGCTTGTGCTTCCATGATGCATCTGATATAGCAGATGCTCAAGTGTGATGGAAATGAAAACGTCGATAAAACGGATAAGTTATAAATAAATAAAAAATCTGCTTCATGATGATTTTGGTGTTGTTATTATTTTTTTGTGATTTGATGATTAATTGCCACCCACCACGTCCCCACCTTTCTACATCAGAACGGCTTCGCAATCGTCCGACCACCGGGGCATCACGCGGAGGAATCGCTCGCCATGTAAGCAGAACATCCCCAGCATTTTGGAGTGCAAAGTCACACCGGAATGCAATTATGTCACGGCTGCTTATTAGACATGAGGTCGTCAAAAACACCCTCGTGTGAACTTCCTTCTTCCTGCAGCCCTTTACGCAAATAAATACTTTACGTCTCACGACTAGCAAGTACGACATCGCTTGTCAGAATGTTCCGGGTTAACAGGTGTACAAGCGACTTGTTGTGACGTTGCTCACGTTTTCAAGTTTATTCTGATGACATTGCATAACCATGTAGACTTTGGTGTTGCTGCACCATCGGGTCTAGTAATGGCAAACGTGCTATGTCTTTCAGGGGATTCTGTTTCTTTAACTCCATTGCAATAGCAGCCAAGTTGCTTCAACAGAAACTCAGTGTGAAGAAGATAGCCATTGTGGATTGGGTAAGGTGTTGAATGGCATTTTTATACACAACAAGCAACGAGTATTGGCTTTTCAAAGCCAAGTCATTCAAAAAAAATGTCTCGACATGTATTTGGACGGATCTGAGGGAGCATTTCGTTGACGAGGTCGTTTGTATCGTTTTTATGTGCAGGACATCCACCATGGAAATGGAACGCAACAAGCATTTTACAAAGACCCCAACGTGCTCTACATCTCCCTCCATCGATATGACGATGGAAACTTCTTCCCTGGAAGCGGCGCCATTTCAGAGGTGAGCCAAGAAGTCGGACAAAGCAGGTGCGGGAAGTCCCTGAAGGTCATCGATGAGCCAGCTGAGTTGTCCCGACAATACAATAACAACATGGTAATTCTGTTGAGAAAAGCTCCGTTTCCAGAAGCTTGGAATCCAAATCCTTAATATTGATGCCTTCAGCTGCAAACAAATAACGTTTGGGAATGCCAGTCCAGATGTCTTCACCAGGCCGCTGCAGGTGTCCTTGCAGTAACAGATTTATCATCTCATTCATCCCAATATTTTCTCTTCAAAATTTCTGCTTCTCATCAGTTGAAGCCGGTTTTCAAACGTTTGAGTATTCAGTTGTATTTGCAATGGAAAACCAGTCTTCATTAGGGTTGGCGTCGGTCTGTGTGTCGGTGGAAATATAAGGGCAACGGCTTTTCTTGATCAAATGTTGAGAGAGGTATGCTGACCGCCGTGGGAAAGAGTAAAGCAACGTTTCGCACATGAGCCCTTACGTGAGAGCCATGAGAGCTTGGTCTGAAGAGAGAGTCGTCTCTCTGTCTCTCTCTC
>NC_140973.1:23637134-23730089 GCF_056783735.1 Eptatretus burgeri
GTCGTCGTCTGTATTTTAACCATAAAGGTGTTCCTCATGCATTGGATGTTTTCATTCAAGCAGTGGTCATCTTCAAAACACGTTGACTTTTACCTCCGCCGCGGAAGGTGGGCAGAGGTTTTGTTTTCACCCCTGTGTGCTTGCTTGTCTGTGAGCAGGATATCTCAAAAAAGTTGTTGATTGATTCAGACAATTTGGTGGACTGGTTCTGTGTGTGATGAGGGCGAGACAAATTGATTATATTTTGGTGAAGATCCGGATCCAAAAATATTTTCAGTGATTCTTTACCATTGAGTGATCCCAGCTAAAAACGATGCACAGTATAGCACGATATCCAAGAGTTATGGACGGATTCAGACGAAACTTGGTGCACAGGTTGGGTGTGTGACAAGAAATAATCGATTCGATTTTGGTGAAGATCTGGGTCTGGCTATGATAATTTATTAATTTATTTCAGTGATTCTTCACCATTGAGAGATGGGGGCAAAAGCGATATGTAGCACGATGTCTCAAAACGTTGTGGACGGATTATGACAAAACTTGGTGGATGGGTTGGGTAGGTGACGAGAACAATCTGATTAGATTAACAAGCTGATTATATTTTGGTTAAGATCTGGATGCAGATTCAGACCTTAACTATGCAGATCCGGATGCAGAGGACTATCAGTGGGATAAAACACGTAACCTGTTCAGCCTGGCGGAGGTGTGCGCTATACCGAGTGCCATTCTAGTGTTTTGCTGTTATTGTAGAATCAGGCAGCCCAGGCACCAGAAAAGCACTTGACCCCTCCAGTTCGAGCATTTTCCTTCAGCTTTGACCCCATTGTCGTGCATTGCTTCTGGCAGGGAGGTATTGGCGCTCGCTGCATGATGGGGGCTTGAGGCAACAACAGCATGATGAAGCAGACACTGTGACTGCAATGGCATCCCTCTCGGTTGAAGCAAGGCACGGGATGGTTGGCAGTGGCTGTGCAGATGAGAAAAGGTCAGATTGAAGGGAAAGGGGTGATGGGAAAGAAACTTAGGAGACTCTCTGTCAGTGGGGAAGATGGTGATGCTTTCACAGGTTACACTTTGACATAAATTTCCATGTTATTTTTCTGCACGACAGACACGTCGAAGAGCCGATGGATCAAGATCCACTGTAATTGAAGAGGACTATGATGGCACAGTGAAGAATTTGTTCCCAACTCTTGACTAATACAATCAGAGCCAAAATGGAATTCCATTCCACCAAGGACCACCGAAGGCTTTTCTGCTCGACTTTGTTAACTGCAGACACCCTTGTCAATCCCATCTCTGTCAGACGAGGCAGTTCATTCATCTCAAGACTGTCCCCACATCACCATCTCGGCGGGTCCTTCTTACTCGAGTTTATCCAATCTCCTACTCGTCGTAGTTTTGGGCAGTCAACCCCCCCCGCCATCCCCCATCTTCTGTCTCCCCCATTGTTTCCTCAATTCCCATGTTTGTTTCATCCCCACATTGTTATTTAACCTTCTCGCCTTGCAGTTCCTCTGCACAAACTCAGAAGGAACGGTTTTCTCTTCTTTTTTTTTTTTCTTATTTTGAACAATACGATCCGTGCTTTAATCGAAATGTTGACCAATAAGCATCCGTCAATGTTGGTGACTTTGTGCCTTGACTCTCGTGGTCACATGATGGAAGTTACCCTGCAGAACAAATTTCTTTCTTTCAAAACACTGACTGCAGAGGGGTAATCTTTTTTTTTGTTTTGTTTTTTTAAACGATATCCTTGTGCAAGTTGTTGTTTTGTTTTGTTGTTTTTTTTTGTTTTTTTTTGAAGTATCTGCATTATTTTGAACATATAGATTTTGTAAACTATTAACTTTTTGTTTTGATATTTATTCTTTTTTTTCACATCTCCGTACCTTTCCACTTCTATGGGGATTCTTGTAAATGTTTTGCTGGTGAGGTGATGACCAAGGAAGAATGCGAATAAGTTTCTTTCTTTTCCCCGTTTTTCTTTTTTATATTTCCTTTTGATTTTCCTCACCTTCGAGCAAAGTTGAGGTTTGTTAACCGAGTTGAATATATTAATAACATTGAGAACCTGTGTCACACATTGCCATACTTTTGCTCAAATGGCCGGGTTTTGGCCTCCGTTAAAATGAGGTATAACGAGAAATGCTATTTTCTTACAATGTCGACAGAAGCAAAGTGTATCCAAGTCTCTCTCTCTCTTTCAATAGAGACCATGAAACATTCCTTGCTTCTGGGAATATGGAATGTTCCCTGCCTAATGAGTAGGAATGTTATGATATTTAACGCTCTCTCTTGGAAGCCCCAAAGGGACAAACTCGAAATTGAGAAACACACGAAGGCCCTGCATGGTTCAAGTCTGCATGTCCATCATCTTGAGTCTGCCTTGAGATGAGGTTCACTTCGGCATGCTCCAGAAATTCCTCCTTATGATACAGTCTCCTTGTCACGATCAATTTTTTCTTTTTGCAGATGGAGGTTGAATAATAATAATAATAAACATCTTTTTGTCATAATGTCATTGAGACGTAACCTATTCCAGTTCGCTCTCTGTGGTAGCTTCAACATCTGGACCGAGTTGTTGCTAACTTCAACTTCTCAGCTTATGGCTATTTTGTTCTGTTTCAAATGTCATTTTTTGCGTGTGCCATGTTTTCTTGTTCACTTGCCACCATTTCATTTTCCAAATTTAATTTGCTTGTAGCTTTTTAAAGTTTCATTGTGCAGTGTATGTTGTTGTACCTGTTAATGGGATCGTTCCTTAATTGACAAGTGTTGGGATTAACTCTTTTTATCTCCCTGGGATTTGAATCCCCATTTCTCACTTTGTGTGTGATGCTTCCCTGCCTCGAGTTCGGTCAGACTCGATGGCTAAGCCACACTCCCATCTCCGACAGCTTTTACTCTCGGTGACCTGCCGCGTCTCGAGCCTCATTTCCCCGGTGCTGTCTGCGCACATCTGTTGTATCCAGCATTCATTATCTCTGTCGGAGTCGTTTTTCGATTGGCTGAAGAGCTCATTTTCACCGAAGTGAACAGAGTTCTGTGATCTCCGCAGTCGGTACTGTGTTGTACTTCATACGAGCTCCCTTTTTTTAGCTCTACATTGGTGCCCTCGGTATTACCCATTCTAAGGCATTCGGGGTCAAGTCTAACACTTCTCTTTTTGGAACAGACCCATTCTGGTACCCATGTCCCCCACTCTCACACTCTTATTTGTTGGTGCCCATGCTTGCATCGAGGCTTCAAGTACCATGAATGTTTTAATTTTTTGGTTGTGTTGTTTGGTACGTCATTAAGCCTTTGCTTTTACTTTGATACACTCAACCAAAATATTGTGATTGATGTTTCACCTTTTTATTTTATTTAAAAAAAGATATATATATGTATATATATTATATATGTGTATATTTATATATGTGTATATATATATATATATATATTATATATGTATATATATATATTATATATATATATATATATATATCTACTTACGAGGTGTGTTCAAAAAGTATCCAACCTTAATTTTTCGTGCGTAAACAAATGAATCTAGGGAGGCGTGGTTTGGTGCACTTATGTATGTAGGCGATCCTAATCCGTATGCGTGAATATTTTCCCGCCTGCAGAAGCTGTCAGTTGCCAACAGACCGCCGATGGGTGAGGAAGTGTAAGTGAGCGCGTCGGATTTTCGTTTTTGACAAAATGACGGATCACTGTGGTCTCAGCGCCAGTGATCACTGTGTTGAAGAAGTTGAGATCGCTGTTCACAGTCTCCAGCATGTCCTGTGCGATCTCCAAATGGAGTTGCTTCTGCTCAATCGTTAGCAGCTTTGGCATGAACTTCGCTGATATTCTCTTTAAGCCCAAATCCTCAGTCACAATGGAATGAACGGATCCAATGCTGATGCCTGCCTCGTCTGCAAGTTCTCTGATCGTGATTCGACGATCCTGCATCAGCAGGGTCCTCACTTGGTCAATGACGATCTCATTTCGGGATGTTGAGGGCCTACCAGAACGTGCTTCACTTTCCACTGATGTGCGACCATCTTTGAAGCGGTTGTACCACGCTTTTATCTGTGTGGTGCCCATTGCTTCGTTCCCGAAGGCCTGTTGAATCTTGCGGATAGTTTCCACTTGGGAATCGCCAAGCTTTACACAAAATTTGATGCAGTGGCGTTGTTCAAATTTTTCCGTCATTTTGTCAAAAACGAAAATCCGACGGCGCTCACTTACACTTCCTCATTCATCGGCGGTCTGTCGGCGACTGACAGCTTCTGCAGACGGGAAAATATTCACGCATACGGATTAGGATCGCCTACATACGTGCACCAAACCACGCCTCCCCAGCTTCATTTGTTTACGCACGAAAAATTAAAGTTGGATACTTTTTGAACACACCTCGTATGTGTATGTGTGTATGTATATATATGTATGTATGTATGTATGTATGTATGTATGTATGTATGTATATATATATATATATATATATATATATATATATATATATGTATATATATATATGTATATATATATGTATATATATATATGTATATATATATATGTATATGTATATATATATATGTATATATATATATGTATATATATATATGTATATATATATATATGTATATATATATATATGTATATATATATATATATATATATATATATATATATATATATATATATATATATATATATATATATATATATATATATATATATATATATCTTCTTCTTCTTTCGGCTGCTCCCGTTAGGGGTCGCCACAGCGGATCATCATTATGATCCGCATAGTGATTTGGCACATGTTTTACACCGGATGCCCTTCCTGACGCAACCCTGGTCACTTTTGCGACACAGGGATCTGGTACACCTATTTTATCCGGGGTATACACCGGCCCAGTATACTGGTACTCATTTCGCTGACCTCGGAAGGATGACAGGCTGAGTTAACCCCCTGGTGTATTAATTCAGTGGCCCAACGGGGCTTGAACTCGGGACCTTTTGGATCCCAAGCTGCTGCCCTAACCACTGCGCCAACACCAGGATATCAGGATATATATATATATATATATATATATATATATATATATATATATATATATATATATATATATATATATATATATATATATATATATATATATATATATATATATTTTATAACCCTGACGCATCTCCATCATCTTCCCAATCCAACTCCAGGTTCCGCTTCGTGACCCCCCTACAACGACCACTTCCAGCGTCTTCTGCTGTAATTATTATTCGAATGCGTTCAAGTGAAAATCAGGGCAGGTACAAAAAAAAAACCAGAAGAAAACACGAAAAGATAAAAACTGCAAAATACTATTTTATTTAAAAAATAAAAAAATATAAAAAATTTCAAGGAAACATAAGTCACAACATTTTGGTTGAGTGCCTCAATGTAAGAGGCAAGTCACGAGATACTCATCGAATCTTTGATGGCATTGGCATTCATGCAACCTTTTGAAGTGTCGGATGTATTCCAGGAAACAATCTGTCATCATCTCTCTCGCTTTCTCACAAGCAATCCAGGCAGACATAAGTAGAATTTTAAAGGCCGAGATGAGAGGAAGTTATCGCATCGACATGAGATGTTGCAATCTCTATCCAGACTGTCTTCTTTGGCTACAGCCCAGTTGGCTCCGCAGGCGGCACCTCGCCGTTATCTGAAAGTCACTTCTGTTGTCGTCCATCTCCTGTGTTGTCCCTGAGAAGAAAATGCTCTTTTTGTCCTTGTGGATGATTTGTTTTGTCTTCCTTCTATGGAGTTAAGTGTTTTGTTGGGGTCATAGGGTAATGTTGATGAAGAGTTTTCTGACTCTACAGCTGAACTCGAGAAATTGGTTCGACGAGCACACGATGACTAACAGAAGAGGAATGAATATACCCTTTGCCAGCCACAAAAACAGTCGCATAGTCTTCTCTCTGTCCATCACCACATACTCACAGGAGGTTGAGCGGGACTGGGTTACAACAGCAGTTTTGGTCATTCACAAGAATGATCAGGAGTCCACACATTTGCTCTTTCCCACTTGTAATCGTATGTGGTGTTCCTGGTATCATTTCGTTTTATGAGAACAATGTTGGTCTGATATGTTCATACCATAACCCTTTTTTGGAGACAAGCTTGGCCTCTGTTATGGTTCCCCATATGTAAGGAATGTTATGTTCCCTATCTGAGGGAATATGATGGCATAACGTTGGTTTGCCACAGGGACTTAAGTTTTCTTGCAAAGTCTCATCAGCAGCTGTATCTTGAGGCATCAATAAATGGTGTCAAGTAAGAATCAAGATAAATATCAGAACTTTGCCAATGCCACATGATGGAGTAGTGCTCCTCATTTTCAAGTCTGTTCCCTTGGAGGGTCCCAGGAGAGAGCTTTAAACAATAAAATTTCCAATCAAAAAGCAAGGAATATGCCACATCCCCGATGTGTATAGAATGTCGGTGAACCTCGGTTACACTAACGACCTGTTGTGTCACTTTGTTCCTTCACCTGCGCATTGTTTCCCAGTTTCCAAAGTGCCACGAAGCATCTGGATCCTCTGAGCCTGAGCGGGATAAGAAGGCACATAGAATGTTGTCCTGTTGAACGTTATCGGTGTGGTTGCTTGAATGTGGTTTCATTGTATACCACATCGTTGCTGGTTTTGATAATCAAGTCATAAAAGTTTATCAATGTTCAAGTGGCTGCTATGATAAAGTTGATGGAAGTGATAATGTAATGAATTTTGGCTGAGCTCAGCTTTGCTTGCACCCCATCACTTTAAAACTTTGACTTGCTTTATGATGCCCAGGGACTATCACCGAGAGTATTTGTGATGAAATTGGAAAACTTTTTGTTGCAAAGACATTTTTCTGCCTTGTAGTTTATGAAAGCTGATGGGAGTGTATGGTATGGAGAGCACATTTTGGCTGAATGAAGTGACACACGGCTTAAGGGGACCAGTATATGCACAGTGGAATGCAAGCACACGTGGCTCCAACTGTGTTTTTGCACACGATAATAAAAAAAAAATTAATAAAAAGATAATTTAGACATTTTCTACAAAAAAAAAACAACAACACATTTTGGAGCCTCATGGAATGTTCAAAGTCAGGCCTTTGACCTGTAATTGACGCAACTCCATAGATTTTGTGGAATCGCTCTGATCCGCTCACTCTTGGCCATTGGTTTATCTGTGCCGAATGTATGAACTTTTGCATCTCATTGTATACTGTCTGTGCACCACTGCTTGTTAGTCTTGAGATGCAAACTGAGTTTTTTTATTTTAAAAAAATATTCCAGGCCAATGTGCAAGTTGTGCAAAGCTGCCTTATTGTGACGTTGCCGTCGACGTGCTCTCTGTGCTGAGCGTTTACCCTTGAGCAAGGCTCATTCGTGCTGCTGCTGCTGCTGCTTCCACTTGATCCATGTGGTGGAAACACCAAAAGCTGTGCTTCGGCCATTGTTACTTCATCGCTTATTTTGTGTTGCACTTGCAGCTCCTGAATACGTGGCTGTTGAGTTGTGCAACAATTGTTTGATAAAGTCCAAGTTGGTGCTCTATGAGTTCATCATTTCATTGAGATGTTTCAAAGTGGGATTAAATTGAAGTTTCTAAATGGGAGCAAAGTTTGAGGTTTCTCAAGAAAAACATTTTTTTGCATTGTCTTCCATTTTGATCTTCTTACCGAATACAGGTAATTTGATCACAAAAATATATACCCGAGTCGAGTGAGACGACAGTGAGCAGAGGGACAATACACGGACAAGAGAGGATGAACAAACACGAGATGTACTTAGTGTCGGGAGATTTGAAGTGGGGTGAGTGTGGAATGTGCAGTTGGGAATAGTTCTCTGGACGTAGGCCAGAGCCGTGGTGCAGTGGTCATCTTAGAAAAGAGCAGAACCAAGGAACGAGAGAGAACACAGTTCGGAATGTCCTGGGAGTGTGTTTGTTCAACACAGGGTTCTTACGGGGCCTGGAAATCCTTGAATTGCATGGACTTGTAACCTAAAATTCAAGGCCTTGAAAGCATGGATTTTTGCAGAACCTGAAAAATGAAGGGAAATAGTCGTGACTTTATTTTTTGGTATGCACTGTCGAGGCTCGTATGAGAGCAAACACACAGAATGTACAACAAGGAGAACAGGTGACAAGGGAAGGGAAAAACGGTGTGCAACAGGGAGATGTGAGGAGATCTGTGGAAGGGAGAGGGATGGGGTGGGGTGGGGTACACAAGGTGGACACGACAGGGTCTTTCAGGTCCTTACGTGACAGGGAATTTGAGGGAGGTGGGTTTGGGGTGGATTAGCTGGGGTAGAAAAGATCATGGTTTTGGATGGGGGAAGATAAGAGGTGGTGACCTGGAGCTGTTTTGAAGATCTGGAGGGAAGAGTGGGATTGAAGAGAGTGAGGGAGTTTGTTCCAAAGGTGGAAAATACAGAGGAATGAAAGAGTGAAGGGGAGCAGTGATTCTTGATTTTGGTACTTTCACCAGAAGGGGGTTGCTGGGGGACCTTGAGTGCCCTGCAAAAATATAGGGGGGGAGAGGGGGGGACAGATCACAGACAGAGTCGGGGGGGGCAAGGCTGGAGAGAATACAGTGGAAGACAAAGACCACCGACCTGCCTGCGGTGAGAGAATGAGACACCCAAAGACTTGGCCTCATCACAAGAGATTTAGTTTAGCGGAAATATGGGGGGGGGGGGACACATTTCAGACAGAGCGGGGTGGGGGGGGCGAGGCCGGAGCGGAGACTGGAAGACAAAGACCACAGACCTGCCTGCGGTGAGAGAGTGATAGACCCAATGACTCGGCCTCATCGTGGAGGATACCAATGATCCTAAAGAGGCAATGATTTTGTGTGATTGTGGAAAACAGCCAATTCTCAGAATCTGACTTGAAATGAAAATAAGATAGAGCAACACTGGACTAGTAGCAAAACACCTCGTCCAGAGGTGCTGCTAAGGAAGAGGACAGAGATGCTCAGCTGGGTGTGGTGTGCTTGTCCTGTCCTCTTTTGAAAAGTCGAGGGAAGAAACGTGGAGATAACAGGAAACGGAATTTAGCTTTTTGAAAATGGAAAAGGTACTTTTAAAATAATTGGTCGAAAATTAAAGATTGCCTTCATTCTTGGGAAAACAAAACAAAATACTTGAGTTGCTGAAATGTACCACACTGGCAGACTCCTGAAGCAGTCCTGGACGGGTCGCCACTCCGACACAGGTTACCCAAATGGGTATTGCCCCAGTACATTGGTACTCATTTCATCAACCTCAGAGGGATGACAGTCTTAGTCTGGTGTTGGTGCAGTGGTTAGGGCAACGGCTTGGGACCCAAAAGGTCCTGAGTTCAAGCCCCGTTGGGCCACTGAATTAATATTATATATATATATATATATAATATATATATATATATATATATATAATATTATATATATATATATATAACACCAAGATTAAGTGTACTGGTTCCGATATATATATATATATATATATATATATATATATATATATATATATATATATATATATATATATATATATATATATATATACACACACACACACACACCAAGTCGTATAACACCAGGGGGTTGACTCAGCCTGTCATCCTTCCGAAGTCGGCGAAATGAGTACCAGTGTACTGGACCCGGTGTATGCCCCGGTTAGAATAGGTGTACCATATCCCTGTGTGTAGTAAGAGGTGACCAGGGTTGCGCCAGGAAGGGCATCCGGCGTAAAAACCTATGCCAAATCATTATGCGGACAACAAAACGAATTTCCAGACCGGATCGGTCGAGGCCAGGGTTACCAACGACTGTCACCGGTGGTCAGCAGGGTACCAGTGGAAATTGTGCTACTGCTGGGCAAAGGAGGAGGAGACGGGGAAGGCGAGTCAGGAAGCAGTGGGAGAGGGGGAAGAGTAGAAGTGTGGAGGTGAGAGTTGGAACTCTGAATGTTGGGACGATGACTGGCAAAGGGCAAGAGTTGGCTGATATGATGGAGAGAAGAAAGGTGGACATACTGTGTGTACAAGAGACCAAGTGGATGGGGAGTAAGGTCAGGAGCATTGGTGGTGGTTTCAAACTGTTCTACCATGGTGTGTGGATAGGAGAAATGGTGTCGGGGTAATCCTGAAGGAAGATTATGTCAAGAGGGTATTGGAGGTGAGGAGAGTGTCTGACCGAGTGATGAGTGTGAAGTTGGAAATTGAAGGGGTGATGATGAATGGCATCAGTGCACATGCCCCACATATGGGGTGTGAGATGGAAAAGAAGAAGATTTCTGGAGTGAGTTGGATGAAGTGGTGGAGAGTGTATCCAAGGATGAAAGTGGTGATTGGAGCAGATTTCAATGGACATGTTGGGGAAGGGAATAAAGAGGATGAGGAGGTGATGGGTCGGTACGGTCTCAAGAGAAATGTGGAAGGGCAAATGGTGGTAGAGTTTGCAAAAAGAATGGAAATGGCAGTGGTGAATACGTATTTCAAGAAGAAGGAGGAACACAGGGTGACGTACAAGAGTGGAGGAAAGTTCACACAGGTGGATTTACATCTTAAGCAGGAGATGCAACCTGAAAGAGATTAGAGACTGTAAGGTGGTGGCAGGGGAGAGTGTAGCTCGACAGCATCGATTGGTGGTCTATAGGATGACTTTGGAGGTGAGGTTGAGGAAGAGAGTGAGGGCTGAACCAAGGACCAGATGGTGGAAGCTGAAGGAGGAAGACTGTTGTGTGAAATTTAGGGAGGAGGTGAGACAGGCGTTGGATGGTGGTAAAGATGGGTGGGATGATTGGGCAACGACAGCAGAAGTGGTGAGGGAGATAGCTAGGAAGGTACTTGGTGTGACATCTGGACAGAGGAAGGAAGATAAGGAGACTTGGTGGTGGAATGAGGAAGTACAGGAAAGTATAAGGAAGAAGGGGTTGGCGAAAAAGAAGTGGGATAGTCAGAGAGATGAAGAAAGTAGGCAGGAGTACAAGGAGTTGTGGCAAAAGGCAAAGAGAGAGGTGGAAAAGGCTAAGAAAAAGGATTTATACCGATTGGCAAGACAGAGGGACCGAGCTGGGAAGGATGTGCTGCAGGTTAGGGTGATAAAGGACGTAAATGGGAATGTGCCGACGAGCGAGGAGAGTGTGTTGAGAAGGTGGATGGAGTACTTTGAGGAGCTTATGAATGAAGAAAATGAGAGAGAAGGTTGGAAGAGGTGGAGATAGTGAATCAGGAAGTGGGGTGGATCAGTAAGGATGAAGTGAGGACTGCTATGAAGAGGATGGAAAGGCGGTTGGCCCAGATGACATACCAGTGGAGGCATGGAAGTGCTTAGGAGAGATGGCAGTGGGGTTGTTAACCAGATTGTTTAATAAAATCTTGGAAAGTGAGAGGATGCCGGAGGAGTGGAGATCAAGTGTACTGGTTCCGATTTTCAAGAACAAGGGTGATGTGCAGAGCTGTGGAAATTACAGAGGGATAAAGTTGCTAAGCCACACCATGAAGTTGTGGGAAAGAGTGGTGGAAGCGAGGTTGAGAGGAGAGGTGATGATCTGTGAGCAGCAATATGGGTTTATGCCAGGAAAGAGCACCACTGATGCGATGTTTGCTTTGAGAATGTTGATGGAGAAGTATAGGGAAGGCCAGAAGGAGTTACATTGTGTGTTTGTGGATTTAGAGAAAGCTTATGATAGGGTGCCAAGAGAGGAGTTGTTGCATTGTATGAGGAAGTCGGGAGTGGTGGAGAAGGATGTGAGGATCGTGCAGGATATGTATGAGGACAGTGTGACAGCGGTGAGGTGTGCGGTAGGAATGACGGACCGGTTTAAGGTAAAAGTGGGATTGCCCCAAGGATCGACTCTGAGCCCTTTTCTGTTTGCAATGGTGATGGACAGGTTGACGGACGAGATCAGACTGGAGTCTCCATGGACTCAGATGTTCGTGGATGACATCATGATCTGTAGGGAGAGTAGGGAGCAGGCTGAGGCGAGCCTTGAGAGGTGGAGGTACGCACTGGAGAGAAGGGGAATGATAGTCAGTCGGAGTAAGACGGAGTACATGTGCGTAAATGAGAGGGAGGGTGGTGGTATGGTGCGGTTGCAAGGAGTTGAGGTGGGGAAGGTGGATGGGTTTAAATACTTGGGATAAACTGTCCAAAGTAACGGAGAGTGTGGGAGATAAGTGAAAAAGAGAGTGCAGGCAGGATGGAGTGGGTGGAGAAGAGTTGCAGGAGTGATTTGTGACAGAAGGGTAGCTGCAAGAGTGAAGGGGAAAGTATATAAGACGGTAGTGAGACCAGCTATGTTGTATGGTTTGGAGGAGGAGGTGGCGCTAACAAAAAGACAGGAAGCGGAGATGGAGGTGGCAGAGTTGAAGATGCTGCGATTCTTGTTGGGAGTGACGAGGATGGACAGGATAAGGAATGAGTATATTAGAGGGACAGCGCAGGTAGGACGGTTTGGAGACAGTGAGAGAGGCGAGATTGAGATGGTTTGGACATGTGCACAGGAGGGAAACAGAGTATATCGGGAGAAGGATGCTGAGGATGGAGCCGCAAGGCAGGAGGAGAAGAGGAAGGCCAAAGAAGAGGTTCATGGATGCGGTGAGGGCGGACATGCGGGTGGTTGGAGTGTCAATGGAAAATGTGGAGGACAGAGCGAAATGGAGATGGTTGATCCGCTGTGGCGACCCCTAACGGGAACAGCCGAAAGAAGAAGAAGAAGAGGGATGACAGGCTCAGTCAATCCCACCTGGTGTTGATTCGACAGGAGCTTGAACGAAGGACCCAAGCCAGCCACCTTGACCACCAAGCCAACACCAGGCATCTCTTGAAGCATAAGGAGACAAAATTTTGGAGGTTAATAATACATTTTCTTCCAATAATTATGCCCCCTTGTCCTTCCCTTAATGATCAATAAAAGGTCGGTCGTTCTGTCTGGCCTTCATCTGAACTGTTGTGGCTTGCCACTGCACTGTTGTTTACAGCTTCCCGATTTTCCACCTTGAAGACATGTAATCCAAGGTCCTGCAGGTCCTTGGCATCTCAGGATAGGTTTCATTCTCAGACAGGTTGGTTGCCATACACTTTTTGTTTATTTAATTTTGCTGGCTCTATTCTGGCCTTATTCCAATAACCCAACACCTGCCTCTCTCGGTCAGACACAGTCCACCATAAACTTTTTTTTTCTTTTTCCTCTCTGGGGGGGGGGGTTGTTAAAAATGTTTAACCGTTTCATACTCATGATCTCTTCTCCTCCAAATGACCCGATTCCCCAGCACTCCTTTTTTCCATGTTATTGTGAATTTCCAATTCTCCCTCACCTCTGTATGGTTTGTTCCTTTTGTGTTTCATCTCCGCTTTCCCCTTCCTCTTCTTGCTGTGTTTCATTCAGCTTGTTCACCCCCATGTCTTTCTCCCCCTCTCCTTGATCTCTATCATTTGTACTCTGTTGTTGGTGTTTCCCCTTTCCATTCTAGTCGAGCTTTTCCACAAGCCTCTGTCATGTATCCTGGATGTTGGGCAGGAACACAGGAGAAAGTATTCCATTGAGCTACAGTCCAAGGCATTGTCAGCTGTGAGAGTTTCAAAACAACTGAAACTGATTTGAACATTACTCATAGTATTCAACCATCTTTGATAGTGTTGTGGAACATTAGCTGAGGTCCTCACTCCCCCACACCTCCAACCCCACAGTGGATGGAGGTTATGTTTACACCCCTGTCTATGTGTCTGTTTGTGAACAAAATTTGGTGGAGAGCCAGACTCAGAGCAGATGCTCCAACCATTACTCCACCGAGTCTGGTGGCCTAATGAGTGTCCGCTCTGAGTTTGGGAGGCCAGTGGTTTGAACCTGACCCTGAAATAAACTATAAAGTAGAATATGATGTGAATGCCTCCACATATGTTTGATGTCGACTCACTGTTACATTTGATCTCCATTAAAGATCACACAAAAAGTTAAAGGTCCAGAAAGAGACAAAACATCAGATGCTTCTAACTTGAGTTATGGTCTGCAAAATAATATTCAATGGGAACATGACCTTTGACCTGTTCAATCTACAGTTGAAACAGTTCATAACTATAAAGTATGGTTGCAATCTCTTGAGGGGTTCACAAATTATTGCAGTAACATATTTTGAATTAATGGCCATATGACCTTTTGAACCCAAAATTTAATCAGTTAATCTTCACATCATAATACACATTTATACCAAGTTTGGTTAAAAAAAAATCCCTTCAATGGTTCACGAGTTAACGTGATGCCAAAAAATTATCACGGATGGACAGCCCGAAACCAATGCCTCGGACATGTTTCATTAAACAATTCAAATGTTGCTCTTAGAAAAAATTGTTTTATTCAACTCTTGATGTTTTTTGGAAAAAAAGAAAAACATTACAAAAATATAACCCATAGAAAGAAAACTTGTTAAAACTAAAACCTGCTTTCCTTGGATTGTGAACTTCTTCAGATGGGGTAGTTGAACATTACATCCTGTTTTGCCAGTTCCAACAACATGGGGTCATCAAAGAATTTGTTGATGCTCACATCCTCACTGAGTCCCTGTGCATAAAGAAAAAGACATATCAATGTAATGAGAGCGAAGGCAGTAAAGGTTGCGTTTATCGTAGTCATGCGCATCAGTGGATTCAACACGTTTGTGCCGAACATAATGGAACACGAGTTTTTAGCGACATCTATCCATTCCAATATAAACAGGGGCTCAGCGCATGCATACCACTGGTGTTCCCACAATTCATTGAGAAAAAAAATGGCCATCAACGACGCATTGTTTCACCAATGTGCAATGATTAAATTCCTTGCGAAGAACAAATCAGCTGCAGATATCTGCGGCTGACTGTCAGGTGTACAGAGATGCCTGCTTGGGTGCCAGCAGTGTCAGAAGGTGGGTGAAACACATCGGACAGAAGCACGCACGTCACTGGTCAGCTGAGAAGCACCACAACTGAATGCAACGAGCAGAAAGTTGATCCGCTCATCAGTGAGGACCGAAAGGTGACGGCTGGGGACATCACAGTGCAGCTTGGCAAAAAACACCATGCCATACAGGAGATAATAATGACAGTGAAATGTGTACTTCGGGAAAAGCACCTGATAAAAAAAAGCTGTCATCTTCCAACATGACAATGCTGAACCTCACGTTGCACATGTGACTGGAGGAAATCTCAAAGAATGACAAGGAAGTGTTCCTCTGTGCTCCTCCACCCCTCTCCCCCAATACAGTGCAGACTTGGCCCCCTCGGACTACCATTGAAAGATCGCATGAGAGGCCAGCACTGTGAAAACGACGAGACAGTCCAGATAGCTGTACGTCGCTGGTTGCGAAGAGCTGGAACAGACTTCCACCGCAGTAGGATTTTTAAGCTCGTGCTGTGTTGGCAGAGATGTGTGGATGGTTGTAGAGATTTTGTAGAAAAGTAAAGTAATGTGGTATTCCAGTTACTATTGACAATATCGGTTTTCCTGCATTTACCTTTGTTTTACGGTAAAATGAACATACTCATGTCTTTCGATACAGCCCTCCTACATACAACGGTGGTTCTCGTAAAACAAACTTTTCCGGTGGAATTGTTTGACATCACCAAATTAAGAGGGACGGGATAAATATCTCCAAGTGTTTCAGCTGTATAGTCTAGGTTCACTTCCCATCCTGACAAGCTATCACCTGTTACATCATTGCATACACTCCTTTTGATGTTAAGCTGGCTATCTCATCTGCTCTCATTTCGCTGGCCAATTTTTAGATCCTCTTGGAGGATCTCTCAGTCTTACTCACGTTGTTGTTCTTCATCTTCTTCTTGTGGACTTTTTCACAACCTACAGTTTTCATTGAAACTTCCTGAAACTTGGCATATATATGTAGAAATACCCTGCGCAGACAGTAACCATCTCCGATTTTGAAAATTCCTCCTAGAAAAAAAGTTATGACGTCAAAATATCTCCACTAATGGAAATCGCCGAAAAAATTATCTCCGAAACTAGGCAAGCTTTTTGAATTCTGTTTGCGGGAATCGAACAGGGCATTAGCAGAGATGAATACATCACTATGATGTCATATCATATGGTACATCACTATGATGATACATGTTGTATCATTCATATCATATCACGATGATGATACATCACTATATGTACATATGATACATCACTATGATGTCATATCAATTTTTATGACATCATTCCTATTTTTTGTTTCACAACCCAGAGTTTTCATCGGATCTTCGTGAAACTTGCCATGTATATGCAGAAAGCCCATGCGCAGGCAGTAACCATCTCAGATTTTGGAAATTCTTCCTAGAAAAAAAGTTGATGTCAATATCGCCGCTAATGGAAATCACCTATACCATTATCTCCGAAATTAGGCAAGCTGTTTGAATTTTGTTTGCGGGAATCAAGCCGGGCATTAGCACAGATAATTTATCGCAAACCTGATACATCACAATGATGTCACATTCGTTTTTATGATGTCATCATTAAGAGGACGAGGATCTTAGCGAATTTGAGCTTGTTTTTTTATCCTCGAGTATACAAGGGGGAGTAGACACAGCATGTGGCTTCACCACGACCTCAAATCATGCAAGCCAGCAAGCAGGTACCACGTAGACCTGAAAAGATACCAATGGGGTGGTTTGTTTATTTGTTTTTTTTTATCAAAACCGCTATTTTCAGCTGTTCCGATGGAGTAAATCAATTGTTGATGCCGAAATAGCAGAAAAGCTGGAATCGTCCCGAATTTAATCCATATTAATATTAAGTAATGCAAAGTTAAAAATGGCACAAACGTATTTTGAAATGAAAATGATCTGCCAGAGATTAAAGTAGAAAAGTTATCTGTAAATTTGGTTTCATGACCTTGTCCACTGAAGTTGGAAGGAAGTTATGTTTTCATCCCTGTTTACTTGGCTGTCTGAGCAAGATATCTCAAAGTTATTGATGGGATTTGGGGGACAGGTTGGGTGTGTGTGATGATGACGATCTGGATCCAAATCCAGACACGATAATTTTTTTTAAGTGATTCTTCACCATTGACAGATGTGGCCAAAAACGAGATGTAGCACGATATCTCAAAAGGTTATGAAGGGATTCAGACAAAACTTGGATGAGTTGGTTGTGACAAGAACAAGCCGATTAGATTTTGGTTCAGGTCCAGATGCAGGTCCGGCATATATCAGTGGGATCCAAAACGTAAACGGTTCAGCCTGGCAGATGTATGTGCTCCAGTGAGTGCCATTCTAGTTGGGAAAGCAGTTCCAATCATTCATGGACAATAGTAAATGTTTAACATTACCTTCCACTGGTTTCCAAATATGAGAAAATAATTTAGCTGCGTTCACAGTTTCCTTGAATCCTTGATTTATTCCAAGTCTCTCTTTCCCATTTAGTAGATTCTAGTATAACCACGACACATGCAATGTAATCTGAAGTGACAACAGACAACGTGCTCACCTTGCGACGTCGCGTCTTCACCATAAACTCCCGGGCAAGGTGGGGTGCAGGCTGTGGCTCCAGAGGACGGATCATAATGCTTTTATCCAGGGGATCTCCAGGAACAATCTATTATCATTAGGATAAATATTTAGTGTCTTGTGTCATAGTTCTTGTGCAAAGCTTTCCATGTAGTGCACAGAAGACTATTGGAAGTGTGAGAACATACCTGCCAGTGGTGGAACACTGACAAGCAGAACGCCTGTCCTTGGGTGTGTGTCCGCAGGTCTGTTTCAAAACCAAAGGAATCGATCGCAGGGATGAAGGCCTTTATCGTGTAGAGGGGTGAACCAGGTATCGGGGCATCCTGGGTTACATGACCCCTGCAGATAATGTCTCATCAAGAAGCAGGAAAAAAGAAATAGGATTTATAATATCATTGTATCAGGGAACAGATATCAGGAGAGTGAACAGTGGGACAGACCTGCGGCGAGCAAGCACTGTGTACACTGCAGAAACGCAGTCTGCAGGTGCTTGTACCTCCACAAAGTAGTACGGCTCCATCAAGCGTGGTGTGGCCTACACACGACATGAGGGGATTTTTCACTCCAAACTGTCAGCGTTTAAACAGTTGAGTTGAGATTTTGTACAAGGCTAGTTAATGCAGAGATAAGTTTATGGAAAGGCCAACCATCAATGGCAATCGATATCTAAATGCAAATACTTGCTGATGAGAACCAACAGAAACACGAACCATTAGGAAAGCAGAATAGACGACACGCCGTGCAGTTGGGATGATCTGCCCACCACCACGGTGCAGTGGCTCGCCAGCAATCACGGCATCCAGGATCTTAAACTTCACGTTCCGGATAGCTAATCATGAAACGGTACACCCAATGGGATCAGTTGGGGCAGTGATATGAACATTATGCTGCCAACATTGTGGGTGATATGAACATTGTGGGTTCAAATCCGGAAGCAATATTCATATGGATGCTCAGCTTTTGGAAATTGAACACTAAGGAAAATTACCATTTTCCTATTGGATTGCTGGAGAGGGGAGGGGGGGGCGGGTAATCTACTTGACTTGTCCAGTCATTTGACTCCCCAATGCCCTCTAAAATGGCAGGGCAACTTGGGATAGGCACAGCCAACCAACTACTTTTGGTAAGTAAATATAGTAATCTAAACCTAACTGTACATATCGATAAGCAGACGTTTTATGATGACAATTATGTGAAACTTGAAGGGAATTTTGAACTGTCATTTTATCGAGTTGTATAGGGAAGAGATTCCACGCCAGACTCACGTTCATCGCAGAGCGGACCTTCCCGCGTGCCCCACTGGAAGCCTTGAACAATACTATCTTTCACCGAACCCAACAAAGTCTTGTCTACCTGAAAAGAACCAATAAAGCCACTGGAGTGAGACTCTGACATCAAGAAGCAAACCACAGATGCTTCCATTTCCAATTCCAAATAAAAATCATGGAAAATCCCAATAGCTTGGTACCATATGAATGGCCCAAAGTATACACCTGAGTCATCACAAGGTAATCTCTTCAACGAACCTCTACCCCTCATGTGTATGTAATAAATAGCTGATACCCAAGTCTTGAAGTTGAACCACACTGAACCAACAAACAGAAAAGCAAATGTGCAGTGACAGTTACGTGGCCATAACATTGGCACCTCCGAGGGCAGTGTGTCGTCCACCAGGATGTTGGGCCCAGTGGAGTCTGGCCCGAAGGCCCAGATTGAACGGGCTGCAAGCAAATCCCAGTCATATTTGGTTTGGAAAAACTCGCCCAGTTTCTTCCTATTAACACATACAATGAGCCAATCAACAAACGATATCAGCAATCATACTGATGAAACAAACATGATTTTAATGTTATCAGTATCATTTATTATGATACATCAAATAGGGGGGAAACAAAGACAGGCAAATGTTATCACAAGAAATATGTCGGCAATAAATGAAGGGTGGAGTGGAGTGGTGGAATGAGGGAAAGGTGGAGTGGAGTGGTGGAATGAGGGAAGGATGGAGTGGAGTGGTGGAATGAGGGAAAGGTGGAGTGGAGTGGTGGAATGAGGGAAGGGTGGAGTGGAGTGGTGGAATGTGGGAAGGGTGGACTGGAGTGGTGGAATGTGGGAAGGGTCGAATGGAGTGGTGGAATGAGGGAAGGTGGAGTGGAGTGGTGGAATGAGGGAAGGGTGGAGTGGAGTGGTGGAATGTGGGAAGGGTGGAGTGGAGTGGTGGAATGAGGGAAGGGTGGAGTGGAGTGGTGGAATCAGGGAAGGGTGGAGTGGTGGAATGAGGGAAGGGTTGAGTGGAGTGGTGGAATGAGGGAAGGGTGGAGTGGAGTGGTGGAATGAGGCAAAGGTGGAGTGGAGTGGTGGAATGGGGCAAAGGTGGAGTGGAGTGGTGGAATGAGGGAAGGGTGGAATGGAGTGGTGGAATGAGGAAAGGGTGGAGTGGAATGGTGGAATGTGGGAAGGGTGGAGTGGAGTGGTGGAATGAGGAAAGGGTGGAGTGGAGTGGTGGAATGAGGTAAAGGTGGAGTGGAGTGGTGGAATGTGGGAATGGTGGGGTGGAGTGGTGGAATGTGGGAATGGTGGGGTGGAGTGGTGGAATGTGGGAATGGTGGGGTGGAGTGGTGGAATGTGGGAATGGTGGGGTGGAGTGGTGGAATGTGGGAATGGTGGGGTGGAGTGGTGGAATGTGGGAATGGTGGGGTGGAGTGGTGGAATGTGGGAATGGTGGGGTGGAGTGGTGGAATGTGGGAATGGTGGGGTGGAGTGGTGGAATGTGGGAATGGTGGGGTGGAGTGGTGGAATGTGGGAATGGTGGGGTGGAGTGGTGGAATGTGGGAATGGTGGGGTGGAGTGGTGGAATGTGGGAAGGGTGGACTGGAGTGGTGGAATGAGGGAAGGGTGGACTGGAGTGGTGGAATGAGGGGAGGGTGGAGTGGAGTGGTGGAATGAGGGAAGGGTGGAGTGGAGTGGTGGAATGAGGGAGGGGTGGAGTGGAGGGGTGGAAGGAGGGAAGGGTGGAGTGGAGTGGTGGAATGAGGGAAGGGTGGAGTGGAGTGGTGGAATGAGGGAAGGGTGGAGTGGAGTGGTGGAATGAGGAAAGGGTGGAGTGGAGTGGTGGAATGAGGAAAGGGTGGCGTGGTGGAATGTGGGAAGGGTGGAGTGGAGTGGTGGAATGTGGGAAGGGTAGAGTGGAGTTGTGGAATGAGGAAAGGGTGGAGTGGAGTTGTGGAATGAGGAACGGGTGGAGTGGAGTTGTGGAATGAGGGAAGGGTGGAGTGGAGTGGTGGAATGTGTGAAGGGTAGAGTGTAGTGGTGGAATGAGGGAAGGGTGGAGTGTAGTGGTGGAATGAGGAAAGGGTGGAGTGTAGTGGTGGAATGAGGAAAGGGTGGAGTGGAGTGGTGGAATGAGGGAAGGGTGGAATGGAGTGGTGGAATGGAGTGGTGGAATGTGGGAAGGGTGGAGTGGAGTGGTGGAATGTGGGAAGGGTGGAGTGGAGTGGTGGAATGTGGGAAGGGTGGAGTGGAGTGGTGGACTGAGGGAAGGGTGGAGTGGAGTGGTGGAATGAGGAAAGGGTGGAGTGGAGTGGTGGAATGAGGAAAGGGTGGAGTGGAGTGGTGGAATGAGGAAAGGGTGGAGTGGAGTGGTGGAATGTGGGAAGGGTGGAGTGGAGTGGTGGAATGAGGGAAGGTTGGAGTGGAGTGGTGGAATGAGGGAAGGTTGGAGTGGAGTGGTGGAATGAGGGAAGGGTGGAGGGAGTGGTGGAATGTGGGAAGGGTGGAGCGGAGAGGTGGAATGTGGGAAGGGTGGAGGGGAGTCGTGGAATGTGGGAAGGGTGGAGTGGAGTTGTGGAATGAGGGAAGGGTGGAGTGGAGGAATGGAGTGGTGCAATGAGGGAAGGGTGGAGTGGAGTGGTGGAATGAGAAAAGGGTGGAGTGGAGTGGTGGAATGAGGGAAGGGTGGAGTGGAGTGGTGGAATGAGGGAAGGGTGGAGTGGAGTGGTGGAATGAGGGAAGGGTGGAGTGGAGTGGTGGAATGTGGGAAGGGTGGAGTGGAATGGTAGAATGAGAGAAGGGTGGAGTGGAGTGGTAGAATGAGGAAAGGGTGGAGTAGAGTGGTGGAGTGTGGGAAGGGTAGAGTGGAATGAGGGAAGGGTGGAGTGGTGGAATGATGGAAGTGTGGAGTGGTGGATTGAGGAGAGTGGAATGAGGGAGAAGAGAGAGCATATCTACTCTTCGAGGAAATGGCATTATGCCAAAACAAAGTGTGCACTCCTCTATATTATAAATCTCAAATGAAAAAAAGATACTTTGTTTTAATAGGTAAAACAGGTTAACCTGTTCCAGGTGATGTGCACAACTTCATTTTCAATGTCTTCTGCCAAGCCTTTCTCCAAAGGTTCAGCAATCATGGTTATTTTGTTCCTTGAAGTGGTGAAGCAGTGGGAAAAGTGAGGGTGGGAGGGGGTTGTGTGAGTTAAATGTTTACATCAGCATAATCATAGTTTACACGATATTTCATTTACATTATAGACTAACAACTGGGTGGGGTTGAGTCATTCTAGACTGAGTTTGCATCTTGATGCAGCTCTAAACTCATGCTCGTGTTTCACATGCAGGATCAGGCATCAATGTGTGCGCCATCCATCGGATGGACCACAGGCCGGATGTCCCGTCTGCTCGGAATAGGTGGTGTCCATTCAAGAGAATCATTCTCTTAATGTGTAGACAAGTTATAGTCGGCACCCTGAACAAATTACTATTTACTGTCACCTTCAGGAGAACGGCAGGCCAGGGTAGCCGGTTGGTGAACGACTGGCCTTAAACGTTCACTGGTCGATTCCACTACGACTTATTTGGGTTCGAGTCGAAGTTGTAGTCCTAGATTTCATTTCTAATGTACATTATTATCTAATGTAATACGTCCCATTAGTTTAGGGGAATGAGCTGCTGCTGAAGCAGTACCTTTGGTAAAGAATATGTTGGACGTGGTTTCCCAATGCTTTCCTAAAAAAGTTCATATTAATTTCAAACATGTCTGGGGTACAAACATGCAATGGTCTATTCTCTATGAACATCCAACAAGTGAGTGCTTTTTAATGAAATGGAAAGCACAACACCAGAGTCCAAAACGACCAATGTGGCTCCGACGTAACACCCCACTTGCTTGTGACATGGCAAGATGCATGTGACGCGGCAGGACCACGTGGATGCTCGGAAGCAACTGACGTAGCAGGACCGCATGTATAGCTATTCTACACTACTTGAATGTCAGAATGCAACTGCTGAGATAACCAATCCGTCTATATAATGGGCGTTTTTTGAAAAGGTTTCCAAAAGAGGTTTTCTTTTCCTTTTTTTTCCCCAACACTTTTTCAAAATTTTACCGTGGCTTACTTCTTGTTTGGTGTTTCTGCAAAACATTTGAGGGATGAGGTCTCCACCACCGTCTCGCAAAAGGACACAACAGGATCTGCCACCTGTATAGAGACGGGGAGTACCACAGGAAAACGGGATGCTGAAATCCTGCTCTTGATCGGATCAAACATCTTGGCCTACGAGTTGTAAAACTGACCTCAAGAGCAACAATGCACGACACACAATCAAAGAGAAAATATGGCATCAAGACAGCAAATGGCCAATGTGGCCCATCTCACTTTGATGTCGATTTCTGAATACATCTTCCGTAGGTCGTGCATCACACAGTCCAGGTAGAGCTCTCCGGTGCCCAAGACGACGTGTTCCCCTGACTCCTCAACCTGCATACAAGATTGTCCCCATCTTGCCCAAATCATGGATTTTATATCAACATGAATCCAATACATGTTATAGTAGGGAGGTCCATGGCTACTCAAAATTTTCATAACTTGAAAGGATTGCATGAAAAATATGCATAACTATGCATAGGAATATGAAGGAAAAAGAGGGGTGGGCAGGACCATGCTTGTCAATCAGCCTGGTGTGGGCGGGGCCATGGTGGAACAATTGCCCCAGGGCCAATCACACCTAAACGGGTGTGGTTAAGGGTGTAATATTACCTGCAATCTGACAGTAGTGACAACAGAAACCCACTTTTAAAGACAGGCACGGTTGACAGTGCAATATTACACACAGTCCAACCACCATCGTTGCCAAAGGCATGACGGCATGTGCATAGAGTGCAGGAACTTTGTTCTGTCCCTAAAGCTTGCATGCACACAGCCATGCAGGTTGCCCTCAATGAAGTGTGACAGACATGCAATAACGTTGGTGAGTAAAAATGTAAATACATTTCTTTTTAAAGTACAGAAACGAGGAATAAAAAAAAAACATTAAAAAAATTCAAAAGGACGTCGGGATGGTCACAAAAAATTATAATCATCCGTACCATTCCTACATCTTTCTTTGAATGAGGGTTTTGCCTGTAAAATACTCTCTCCATCTCTCTAGATTTTGGTTCACAATCACCACAAATACTAGCTGAATCCACTCCGTGTGTTTGCGTGCGTTAACCGCTTAATACTTCACTGGTCAAATTCATCCACGGAAAACAATCAACACACACTATCATTGCAAATGGACGCGTGGACGGACCATTATTCACAGAAAGATTTTGGGATGGCATCACATGATCATTTATTGTGACCATCCCTACCTTGTTCACTTTATTCTTGGCATACCATACCTACACCCTTTTGCATTATTTAATGTTTTTTAAATTTCTCATTGACCATTCGATCCGCCACTGTGCCATATGACAGCATATGACATTTGAAGTGTGGAGGAACTTGTAATACATGATCAAAACGAGGTACCTTGGTGGTCAGCAGAGGGTAGCTCTTGTTGACCTTTCGAAGACCATCCAGCATTTTTGGCAACTCCGAAGGGTTCACAGGCTCTACAGCAATCTTGATAACCGAAGCAGTGTTAAACTTCAGTGGGCGGAAGATCTGAGCCTGAAAATAAAAAATATATATCACAATCATTTTAACCTGCACACACCTTTTTTGAAAAACTGTTCAATTACTGCAAACGAATTGTTTACTCAAGTCACATGGGATATGAACAATATTCACGGACCGAGGTGGACAGAAGTGAAAACGTGAGCAAACTAGAACACGCATAGTCTCGCCTCGCGCATTCATTTTGAACTAAAATACCATCGTTAACTGAACACGCTACTAGGACGGCCCACTGCTATTAGGGCCAAATACCTGAATCATCCATGTCCCCTATTACGTCATATAGTTCCTTGGCATGGGTTTATAAACGTCATAAATTTGATTCTTCACTCACATCCGGTCATAGATCAGATATAAGAAGTTTCAGATTTTTTGGATAAAGATTATGATGTCATCGTTAGCACCCTATATGTATGTACCAAAGGGAGTTGATGACGTATGCCAAGTTTCATTTTTTTTTCGTTGAGCGGTTTCTGAGAAAATGAGATCCAATTTTTTCCTTTTAAATCGAATATGGCTGCCATACTATGTGACCTATGATGTCAGATTTAGCAACAAAATATTCTCCATGGGGATTCCCTCCTCGGTTTTCAAGTTTCACATTGATCAGACAAGTGGTTGCAGAAAAAAAAACATTTTTAAAGCAAAAATATATAGATGCTGACACACAGACAGACAGACACACATAGACAGGGACATTGCAATAGTCTCGCATCCCCTTTGGGGCAAGACTAAATAAAAACCGTGAATCAATGAAGCTAATTGTGGCATAGTTTTGTACTTTGTATATTTTTATTTTTTGACATCCATGTTTGAATTCTAGACAGATAAGAAGGAAGAGGTGTGGAAGAGAACACATAAGATTCATTTTAAGGTATACCGGAGTATCATTAGCATCGTAATGAAAGCCGATGACGTATCGAAATCCTGTAAAATTGTACTAAGTAGATGCAGATAACGAGAAAACAAAAGTGGACCGAGAACAGACACCTGCGATTTTATCAATCTGCTGTGTCCCCACATGTGATCGAGAATGGGAGAAGATGAGAGAGGAAGAACTTTGTGTAAGATTGCTTTAATTGGTGCAAAGTTCCAAGAGACAATGGTAGTACAAAATTGGTTTTCCAGATTATTTAATGACTTTTTACAGAGTTTTTAACTCCACCCTGAGCCAAGAGATATTGTTGTGGGGCCGGGTCTCGGTGGCGAGCACGACCGCTAGGGGGAGCAGTAGAGTCGGCTCCACCAAACACCCGGAATTTAGGTCGTGACCTTCGGATAAGTCCGAAGGTACGGGTCCCTGACAGGTCCATGAATCGCCAATAATTTGACCGCGTGGAGTAGGGTTAATTGCCAACTTCAATATACCTAAAGGCCCAGTCACACCTTGACGTTTTAGCCAGCAATGGCAACGTATTAAAATGTATGTAAAACGCTGGCTTACGTTGAACTTTTGATGTTTTTTTTTTAAAGATTCGGACGTATTCATAACGACTTGGTCTTATGCATAACGTATTAGTAACGGACACAGAACGTTTCGTTGTGTTATAGATAACTTATACCAACGAATGCTGAACCTGTTGTCGGCCTTCACAACCTCTGCCCAACGATAGTCTAACTTAGGCATAGCGCGCTGCACGCATCGCCGACGATGACGTAGCATATGTTATTAAAAGGCTGCCGCACAACAATTCAAATCATAACCGCCGCAGAAATGGAAGTGTCAACATCGCAGTCACACCTTGGCGATCTTGCCAGCGTATGCCGACCTCTGAAAAATGCGTCTAAAATGCTGGCGCACGTCGAATACGGTATGGGTAAGTTTGGTATGCGTGAATATAACGCTAAAGTATGCTATTATACGTCGTATTAAATGGAGTAAGTCTTGTAATTTTAAACATGTTGAAAAATTTACGACGTACTTGCCGTATGACAATACGCTCCACATGCGATGGGAATAAGTTGTACGCACGATATGCGATCGTTGACATACATCGACACACGTTACTTGTAAGGTGCTCATAAGTCGAAACACGTCAATGTAATGGTTAGCGTCAGTGTTCCAGACTCCCGTTTTTTTTTTCTTCGGTATGACGGTGTTCAGTGTACAGTGCGGTTACGATTTAAATCGTTGAGTGGCAGCCTATTAATTATATTAATAATTTAAATTAAAATTTAAATCGTTGAGCGGCAGCCTATTAATTATTCCATTAATTATATTATATTATAACCGCACTATAAATCGAAGTGTCAAAATCACCATCATACCGAAGGAAGGAAGAAAAAAAAAAACAAAAAAAAAAAACAGGGAGTCTGGAACACTGACGCTAACCATTACCTTGATGTGTTTCGACTTATGAGCAGCTTACAAGTAACGTGTGTCGATGTGTGTCAACGATCGCGTGATGTGAGTACAACACGTAACTCATAGGTTAGAAATAAGTTTCGGGTACGCTAAACATTACCTCGACGTGTTTCGACTTGTGAGTAACTCACAAGTAACGTGTGTCGACGTGTGTCAACGATCGCATGACGTGCCTACAACTTATGGCCAGCGTTATGCGGAACGTGTGAGTCATACGCTGGCATAAGTCTCAAAATTTCAAGCGTGGAAAATTTGAGGACAATCGAAAAGTACAACGTTTAAAGCCAGCATACAACGACGTATGGCAGTGTTTTTCAGCGTGCTCTCAATGTTATCAAAAGTTACCCATAACGTATTCGACGTGTGCCAGCGTTTTAGACAAATTTTCCAAAAATCGGCATAAGCTGGCTAAAACGTCAAGGTGTGACTGGGCCTTAAGTACCCACGCGGCAAAGCTTACCGGGAAATTCACATCCTCGGCAGGCCTCGAGCGGAACGAGCCGTTACCGTGCTCGAACCGTGTGTAACCCGAACGGATGGTTACCGAGGCCCGTCGGTCCAAATGTACAACTACGGCAACGGCCTTCCTAATCCCCAATACGCACCGTGGCAAACCAATGGTAGAAAGGACAAGGACGAGCTGGTACATTCAACAAAAGGGGGATTTATTTACAACAATAATTGGGGAACGAGGGGAGTACGCAAGGGCAGAGTTATCCGACTAAGTAATGCAAATGACGTACAACAAAAGCACTTAACAATTCTACTTAGAGACGGGCCCACACTCAGACACACACCCAAAGAAATGGACCCCGTCGGGTCTTTTATTGCCCCCTTTAGCTCGGAGGGAAGATGAGCTGAGGGGAGAGAACGTGCTGGCTACCTGGGCGCGTTCGCGTGGCTCGACGTCCACACCTTCTCGGAGCTCCAGTCTCCAAAAGCACGGACCAGGGCAGCTGAACCCAGAGGAGGCAAGACGAGGTGGTCTCCCTTGATGAGATGGTCGACCGCTCGCTGTATTGCGCCAGATGAGACACCTCAGATGCGCGGGATGCAGTCCGCCGCAGACCCAGACAGAAGCGCTCTTATCGACAACTACTCAATGGCTTTGGATCCCAGGTTGGTAATGTCTGAATTGAAATGTCCTTTTCCACAAGAAATGTCTCACACACGATGACAGGCTGCTTGGAAAGGCCTAGGTCACATTTGCTCTACGGCGAGGATATGGCGGCCGTACGCCCTCTGAATTGACAGAAACGTGCGGCGGCCGCAGAGAAACTGAGGTGGCCTCAGGGAGGCCCTACGCCGTTTGGCTATATTTTACAGGCCGTAGGGGCGCCGTGGAATTATAGCGCGGAGTTATAACTTTTTTTCATTTCTACGTTCGCCGTAGCAATTCGACAAGCTGAGATATGACGTAGATGTGTTCCACGTCGACCGTACGTAGGGCGTACGGTGGGCTTGCGTTATTCGTGCGGCTGCCGTAAGCTCTTGTCAATGAAAAATGAATTTTTCCAACCCCCAAAAAATTATGGCAGCCGCACTATTTCCACGGTCGCCGTACGGTGGCCTTGCCGTCTGTGTGACTACCTGCGGGCAACGCAGGGTTGACGCACGGTTCCCCTACGCCCACCGTGCACCTACGTACGGCCTCCGTGGCAGTCTGCGTCGACCGTGCAACCACCATGTGCTACCGCTAGAGATCAGAGTATAGGTGTTTGCCTATGCAGTGGTGCCCCCAGAATCCCAATTTAATTCGTTCCAGGAGGCTGTTCGGATTGCAAAATGTTCGGATTCCAAAAATATTTTCCCAATAAGAAATAATGGAGTGAATTAATCCGTTGGTGGACCCAAAGAAAACCCACTTTCAAGACACTTTAAATTGAAATTCCCCATGTTTAAGGTAAAATAAGATGAGTAAATGACCTTCGGTGGCGGTGTATTGTATGTAAACTGGTACAATCACCACATCCAAAGGCCCACACAGGCTCGAGCTCAGTCCTGTGTTCCGATCGCTCGAGCACTCTGCGAGAGCGCTGCCCCCAGGGCAGCTCATCAAACATGATGCCCGCAGAACCACAATCACTTTCATCAAACGCATCGGGCTGACGTAATCATGGATATTCCAAATTACAACTGGTTTTGCTGTGAAATTCAATCCTTGCCCGACAGTCCGTCACACCACGTGATCGGATTGCTTTTTTGTTATTAATTAAAACACAAGATGATTAAAAAAACAAACATCACAAATGAAGGTGAAAACACGAGGTAAGGCCTAAGTCACATTTGGCTCGGCGGCTGGAGGATCTACAAAATGTACGGGCATGAGCAATTATAAAGCGGCCGCAGTATTTCCGCAGTCACATATGTTTTTATTTTTCGGGTAGACGCACGGGGTATTTATAAATTGTGGAGACCGAAAACGTGGGGATGCCGTACGGTCTTTGATTTGATGTCGCACGGTGACCTTAGGGCGTTCCTGCGGTGGCCATAGAATTTTCAAGGCAGACACAAGGTGCCCGCAAGGCGACTGCAGGGGGACCCTAAGCCGAACGTGCGGCCAGACGGACGGTAACGAATGGGTTAATTTTTTTTTTTTTAACCAGTTCTTTTGTTTCGGCTTGTCGAATTTCTACGGCAAACGAAGAAATGAAAAAAGTTATAACTCCGCGTTATAATTTCACGGCGACCTTATGGGCCTGTAAAATATAGCCATACGGCGTAGGGCCACCCTGAGGCCACCTTAGTTTCTGTGCGGCCACTGCACGTTTCTGTCAATGCAGAGGGTGTACGGCCGCCGTATCCTAGCCGTAGAGCAAATGTGACTGAGGCCTAAAGTATCGATCGACACACGAGAGATGCTTTCACGAGTACTTCCACCGACGAACTGAATGAACAAAGCGTGAAGATGCGGCTCGAACAGGTGGGGGAGACACGTGAACAAACATGAACGCCACGTTGTGTTCGGTTTTTTAAAATGTATTAGGTTTTTAGGGCAAAATTTTCTCAAAAAAATTGTTCGGATTCCAATTTGTTCAAACAATGGGGCGTTCGGATTCTGGGGGCACCACGGTATATTATAGTTATAGTATATTCAGTTATATATACTGGTATATTTTTATTTCAGTAAAAAAAGGAACTGGTATATATACCCACTCGTTACCGTCCGTCTGGCCGCACGTTCGCCTTTGGGTCCCCTTGCGGTCGCCTTGCGGGCACTTTGCGTCTGCCTTAAATTCTATGGCCGCCGCAGCGACGCCCAAAGGTCACCGTGCGACATCAAATCAAAGACCATACGGCACCCCCACGTTTTCGGTCTCCACGATTTCTAAATACGCCGTGCGGCTCCCCGAAAAATAAAAACATATGTGACTGCTACATTGTGTGACCGTGGAAATACTGCGGCCGCCCTATAATTGGTAGTGGCCGCAGATTTTGGAGACCCCACGGCCGCCGTGGCAAATGTGACCTAGGCCTTAACGCCACGATCTCTGTCTCTCAACGCTGGTCCCGACAACCACACTTCTCCTCTTTTGGAGGGAGGAGCTTCTTCTCCTGGCCACTTGCCTCCTGATTGGTCGGACCTATCGCGCGATTCCCTAGCAGTCTCCCATTGAACAGGCTCACAGTAGGCGGGGCAACTTCCACCTTACTGGGTGGAGTCCCGATCGGAGGCGTTTGTAGCTCCGCCTACCTCCTCACCTCCAACCACGTGCGTAATGGCGATGGTGTTGAGTGAGGGACGGGGCGGGTGAGACGCCCGCTCCTTGCCGATTGACCATAGAGGGACGCCATGCCCATGTTAAACTCTGCCCATGCACGCGCTCGCTCACCGGCGAGCAAAGAGCGCGGACAATGCCGAAGTCAGAGAGTTGTTGGGGGTCGTTGGTTGGGACGTAAAATCCTATCTCTAAAATAACCCCGCAGCGCACGTAAAATTAATTCCCATTAGACTAGGGACAGGACCCGAACTAGAAACCCATACTTACCGATATAACTGATCGATAGGACCTGGCTGTTGTGTGCAGTAAGCTTCCAAATTCGTAACAATATTAACAATAGCTCAAAGGCAATGACGGAGTTTTTAACATTGATCACATGTACGAAAAAGAGATTAGGAGAGAACCTTGTTCAAGTATGCAGGAATAACAAGGAAAGTACACATACAAATACTTCACAAACTTATGAATGATAAATATGCTGTGGGGAAAAATATCAGAAATATTGACGTCATTCAAGGTATCGAGTCATCAAATGTACTTTGCACCATTTATGGTTCTCCTTAAACATAGCTATTTATTAAATTTGAGCAGCATAGATTGAAGGGACAAGGGTGAGTGGGGTAATTAAATATTATATGGAAAAGGGGGGGGCATAAGGAGTCCATAGCTCGAATGTGATAAGAATATTGTGGACCGTGTGCATCACATAGGTTAGATTTACACCTGTACTAGTTAGACATCAGAGGTAAGTCGTACATTAAAGTATACTAGTTATACTTTGGGAATCCCTCCTGCTGTAATATGTGCACCGATTAGGCAGTGACCGTCCATCAAACAGTGTAGGGAAAGGATGTCTTGTGTAGAAACCTCCTGTCCACAGGTGAGGCTAGCTGAAAGCCAAGAGGTGAATAAAACAAGCATATAAAGACTATGCGTGCACTTTGGGAATCCCTCCTGCTGGCCACTTCATGGAGGACCACACGCCAGCGAGTGGAATTATCTGCAGTGGGTGGGAGAGGGATGCCTTTGAGCATGTGCTGCACAGTGGGACAGCTAATTACATGACCAGCCACATGCTATAAGGTGGGCAAAAGCCACACTTATGAGCTCTGCTCTGCTCTTCTCCTCCTCCTTCTTCTTTTTATTCTTCTTTCTCCTCTCTCTCTCTTGGCCCCAAATGCTTTTGGAGCTGAACTCTCTGCCCGGCTTTGAGGAATGCCCAGTCCAACTTGCCATTCACCATCAAGAGCGGTACGGAGATGTCAGATGCCTGTTCATATGCTAAAGTCCTTGCCTGTCGCCATTGTTCATGCGAGTCGGTAAAATGGTGCCATTGGGAAATTAGTATATTTGTACATCAAGTCTGTCATCCCATCCCTGATTCGCTGTCTTTGTCCACCAGATCTGTTCCAAGTTTTGTTGTCTCGACTCCCCATGTTTCATTTCTTATAAATAAACCATTATTTATGTTTTCCTGGCTTTAATTTCCCATGCGTTGAAAGACTGCCCGGTTTGGCCATATTGAACGGCCTTGGGAAGATATTACATTGTAACACAGACTCCCGCAATTAGAGCATGAATAAGAATACAAGCGGTGCCCACTCATAGTGACTTGCAAAGATCGTTTGGCCATTCACAGAGGTGTCATAGATGGAGAGCCCACTGATCAAATGGTCTGCGTTAGCAGACCCTCAAACGCGACAATATGTATATGAATAATGCTGTGTATTGCATCATAACACGTGTAATGGAATTTCAAAACACAGCAATTATAGTAAAATGTTAAATTCACAGAATTCTGAATTAAATAATGGCACACAAGGAAAAACATAAAGATAAAGTAAATAACACCTGATCTCTATTTTTGTTTTAATGACATTAAAAAACTAGGACACTCTTAAACGTCATCAGATATGCTTCTGCCCACATTATTACATCATTATATATACTTATACGAAGTTTTATTTAAATCCCTGAACCCAGATTCAAAATATTAAATAATTCTGGCTGCCAGACCATGCATCTGGTCAGGTTGAAATTTAAAACAAATATTTCCCATGACGACTCGATCATAATAGTGATGTTTCACGTCGATTGATGAGGCGGTTCAAGAGAAATAATTTTGTATATATTTTCGTTGAATCCAATATGGCTGCCAGATCATGTGACCTATTAATTATATATTTGTGAACACTGATATCCCCAAGGCTTGGGGAACATGTGGGTGAAGTTTCCCCTCAATCTGTCGAGCCATTCTGGAGAGGATTATTTTTAAAGGTTTATTCTCCAAAAAAATCATAGCTGCCAAACCATGTGACCTATGATGTCATAGGTGGAGAACTTTTTGTTCCTCATGGTTAGGCGATCATACCTTTAAAATTTCGCCTCGATCTGTTTAGCCGTTTCTGAGAAGATTTTTGAAGGATTTTATGTTGTTAAAAATATATGGCTGCCGAACCACGTGACCAATGATATCATCAATTCCCCCCCCCCCCCATACAATTTATCCCGAGATGACCCTCAAAAAATTTCAAACTGATCGGGTAAAGCATTCAACGTATTCAATGATGTCATAACGAAACCACCTACGACATTAAAAAAATTATTTCCCATGGGGAGTACTTGGCAGGTGCCAAGTTTCAATTTTTTCCGAGTGATTTCGGAGAAAGAGGACAAGAGGTCCTAAGTTTATTTTTTCCAACATGGCTGCAACACCACATGACTTATGACATAATTATCATGAAAACATTCCACATTAGTAGTCACACCTATGGTGAATATTTTGTGTCAATCGGATAAGCGATTGCAGATAAAAGAAAATTAGCATGGACGGATGTACGCACGTACTGTATGTACGAACAATCTGAAAACATAATGCCTCCAGCAACATTATCAGCAGAGGCATATAAAGTCAAACCTCATCAGAGCCACTGGGATCAGTGATGGTAGCTGTTTTAACGATGGGTTGGTCTACACCTTCAATTAGTATCCAGTTTCCTGCAGGCACTCGGCTCACCTCCACCTGGTACCTTTGAGTCGAGGAGATACAAGAAGGGGTTCAACAAAGGTGGCAATAAGCCAGCTAAGCATCCATAAGCATGTGGTTGTACAAGATCAAACCATCATTGTTGTCATCATACATCGGGGTAGCTCCACTCATTACATGAAATGAAATCAAAGCCACGTCTCTTACTGGTGACAAAACAATTACAGTACAACATGTGCTTTTCACAGCCATTCAGCGACCCCAAAAAACAAGACGTGGCAAATTCCACAAATTATTGTGACATTCACCAGAGTTTCTGCCTAATGCTCCACTTTCTTTTTCCATACAAGGATGGAAAATAAAAAATTGAGTTCATGATCAGATCTGGTAATTCTACATTTTTTTTTAATTTGAATTTAATTCTCCTCCAAGTACAAATCATTCAGGAAGGAAGAAACATTAAAACACCTTTAACATTTGTGAAACCTACATATTAGTGGGGATGGAAGAAAGAAAGACAAAATAAAATAATAATAAAAGGATCTCCATTGTACTGGGCCTCAACATCACATCTGTCCCCTGGATTCTGTGGAATCAAAGCTGTAAGTGGACATATGGATAGATAGTACCCAATTAGAACCCTTAATCACCAAAATGCTTCTCCATCTCAACCAGTCATGGAGGAGGGTTTGGGGGGTATGAATAGGAATGCAGAGATGGGAGAAAACTTGTAATGCATCGATATGAACGTATTGGCTGGTCATTTAAACCAGGTTGAAATGCTCAAGAGATAAAAGATTGCAAAAGCAAACGATTTATGTCATGTAGATTTTCATAGAACTGCATTGATGGCTAAATCGCAAGCTTACAATCAAACCCAAACAGTAAAGCACCATGTGATTAAATGCACATCAAAAAACGTGTCCCTTTGGGACCCGAACACCTGCGGTTCCAGTACCTAGCTACAGAGACCCAAAGGCGACCCACAGTGCAGATGCGCGAGTCCTCGTCATCTTCAAGGGTGTAGTTCTCCCCGAGGACACGCACGTCCTGGCCGGCAGCTAGCGTCCCACTCAGCACACGTCCATAAGCATGGAACTGCACTCCATCATCTGTACTGTACATCTTGGTGGAGTGGCACATTAGTGGAGCCTGCGGCACACCCCAATGTTCGGAATCATTTGTTATGCTATCCAACTAACTGAGTATTGTGCACAAAAGTTTCAGTATTAATGGAAAGAAAATGCTAAAATAATATAATTAAGATTGAAAAGAAAATTATAATTGAATATAAATTAAAAAAATAAAAATAAAAGCAGTTACCTGCATACAAAGTTCTATTCACCCAAACATTCCTAAGAATTGTAATGAAACTTTTCTATTTCATATGAAACCTCATTTAATAGGTGGGGGGGTGGTAGTTATAAACAGGGCACTTCACTGAATATAAAGGTACAAAACTGACAAAAATAATGAGTGTATGGAAATACCAAAGAGTATGAACAACTTCAAAGGTCAATTCCTCACATCAGGATCACAAGAGAGCATCCCGTCGCCAAGTGTATTGTCCAGGTTCCCTGTGTACGTGTGCTGCACCTTGGCCTGCGCCCCGGTGACAGGTGAAGGCACGTGCTGGACACACATGTCCACAAGACCTGAGGTGGGAGGAATCATCAGTATATACACTTTACAAATGTGTACAATGAGGCTGCCTGGTGGTGACGACCACAATTGCTTGAGCCTCGTGGTTGTGTCATGCCTAACCATGCTTTTATACAAAACCTGTGAAGTCTCCAAAGAATCGGCGGCAGACAAGGCGGAGGAGAGGTCGAATGTTAATCTTCTGCTCTTCCTTTGTGAGGTGAACACCAAGTTCTTCAAGAGTTGCAGGAAGCGTCACATCCACATCCCCAACCACCTGTCCAACAAATAATGAATTTGTCTTTGTAAACTTTGCCGATTATATATTTTCATACTTACGACAGCTTTTGGTTTAGGTGTTGGGCACCATGATGTACTGTGAGTTCAAGCCCATAATCATAAACATCAACAAAAAGGTAGTTAACTTTGTCTGTAAAAGTAAGGAAGGTTTCTCATCTCTTTTGTAGTGTATGATCCATGACTGGTAATTCCAATGTCTCCTCATTCAACATGAGCCAAAAGATGAAATAGAAGGGCCATGCTATCCAAGGGATACCTAGCATTAACATTTCAACTATTTATTTTCTTTTGACAATGCATTCTCAGTCCACATGACAAAAATAACGTGCACAAGGCACCTGCTCAAGGAAGAAAAAAATTTTTTTTTTGAAACAGCTTGGATGTGTCTGATAGTCACTTTGGTGCTTCACAGGCAAGGTGTTGCATCAGTGAATGCATCAATCTGCAGGTGGACATCAAGCCAGGTGTCCATCTGTTAGAATCAGCTTTTGGATGTTAATGATCTCACAGTACACCATTGAAGGCCAGTACTCTAGCCAAATTCAAAATCCTTGCCCTATCGCTGGGAAGAGCAATGGTAAAGCATCCAATGTATTTTGTGCCTAATGACTACTATGACAGTGTTGAACCTCTGGTAAGAGCATGGTCATGAATGGAACCAAGCAGCACAGCAACAATACACACAGGACACACAAGACAAACCTGGGAGAATATCTTGTAGAGGGGCTCGAGGACAAATTCAACAAAGCTCCGCTGTGAGTTGCTAGCCAATGGTTTCTTGGAAAACTTGCGGCTGAAGAAAGTTTAAAAGTTTCACACAACTATTTATGGACAGATCTTTTATAATCAATGAGAAACAGTATTAATTCTGCCAAACAGCAAATAATGTGCACAAAGCAACTCTTGCACTTACGTCTTCGCGTTGAAATAAATATCTCCCCACAGTCGCTTGGCAAATTCCTGGAAATTAATTCCCTCTGAGAAACATGAAAATAAAATAAAACATTCACTCAGATGTCAAAAACATATTCTTGCTTAGAATCACAAATCTTAGCCTGGGTGCGTGATGAATGCAATTTCTAGGAAATAAAAAAGTTTAATGTTCATCATAAAGGTGAAAAAGTGACAATTATTTTTTTAGTCCTTAATACTCGGAGCATAATAATCACCAATGTTCATTCCATGTTTTATTCTTCCCACAACCACACACCCAAGGTATGATGTTTCTCAAAAACATTATTTCAACAGTGAAATCAAAAATACGAAAATAATCAATTTGGAGCATTTTGACGAAGTGTATATGAAGCTCCCATGATGCAATAAATACAAAGCAAAAAGGGATTGGAAAAAGTAATCTTGTAATTATTTTTAATCATCTTGTCAATAATATCAAGGCAGCAAGATAACTAGCTCTGAACTCTTAATTACCCAATTTAAATGTTGATACTGGCAAGTTCAAACCCACCACAATAAACTTATTTAATAATTTTTAAAACAAAATATTTATAATAATAATAATAATAATAATAACAAAAAGAAAATATTAAGAAAAAAAAAGTTCCTCTCAAAAAAAAAAAAACTTTTAATGACAAATCAGAGTAACTGTCATATTATATCAATACTTTGCAAAGTCTTAGTGGGGGTTTAAATGCAGCAAAATTCAAGAATCAAGGAAAAATATGGTGGGTCGCCCAGGAGAAAAAAAGAAAGCGGCGCGTCGCCCACGAGAAAAGAGAAAGCGGCGGGTCACCCACGAGAAAAGAGAAAGCGGCGGGTCGCCCACAAGAAAAGAGAAAGCGGCGGGTCGCCCACGAGAAAAGAGAAAGCGGCGGGTCGCCCACAAGAAAAGAGAAAGCGGCGGGTCGCCCACGAGGAAGAAAGCGGCGGGTCGCCCACGAGGAAGAGAGCGGCGGGTCGCCCACGAGGAAGAGAGCGGCGGGTCGCCCACGAGGAAGAAAGCGGCGGGTCGCCCACGAGGAAGAGAGCGGCGGGTCGCCCACGAGGAAGAGAGCGGCGGGTCGCCCACGAGGAAGAGAGCGGCGGGTCGCCCACGAGGAAGAGAGCGGCGGGTCGCCCACGAGGAAGAGAGCGGCGGGTCGCCCACGAGGAAGAGAGCGGCGGGTCGCCCACGAGGAAGAGAGCGGCGGGTCGCCCACGAGGAAGAGAGCGGCGGGTCGCCCACGAGGAAGAGAGCGGTGGGTCGCCCACGAGGAAGAGAGCGGCGGGTCGCCCACGAGGAAGAGAGCGGCGGGTCGCCCACGAGAAAGAGAGCGGCGGGTCGCCCACGAGAAAGAAGGCGTCGGGTCGCCCACGAAAAGGAAAGCGTCGGGTCGCCCACGAGAAGGAAAGCGGCGGGTCGCCCACGAGAAATAAAGCAGCGGGTCGCCCACGAGAAAGAAAGCGGCGGATCGCCCACGAGAAAGAAAGCGGCGGTTCGCCCACGAGAAAGAAAGCGTCGGGTCGCCCACGAAAAGGAAAGCGGCGGGTCGTCCAGGAGAAGGAAAGCGGCGGGTCACCCACGAGAAGGAAAGCGGCGGGTCGCCCACGAGAGGGAAAGCGGTGGGTCGCCCACGAGAGGGAAAGCGGCGGATCGCCCACGAGAGAGAAACACTTAACTTAAACAAAGACAAGTGTGAAACCTAGAATTTAGATTTCACCACAACCAGGTAGATTTTGTCATGGGTTTTATTTATTCCACTTGGATTTGAAAATCTCCCATGCAGGTTAGAAATACCATGGCAGTCAGCGTAGAGCTTTGCGAAGGAACCCAGAGTGAAACACAAGCCATACTGCGAGCTGGCAAAACACACGTTTCCCAAAAGTGGTGACACCATCATTCCCACCTCACTGTCAGAGTAGAGGCTGTGGAAGTATGAATAAAATAAATACACTTAGAATTAAATGATCACTGCATTATTCATACTCTTGTATTCTTTTTTTGCACAGACATTATGCCTGGCATGAATTTAAGGCAATAAGAGAATTTTCAGTCTCCAAAGTAAAGATCTACACACCTTTCCAAACATCAAATGGTCAAGTTATGTTAGTTAATGCTTTGAGGCATTGACAGGCTGTGGATTAAAGTCATATTTCATGCGACATCATCATGTGAAAAAAACCCAGTTAGTGCGACAGATTAATTACGAACATAAACAGCATATTACCTGAGCAAGCCGTTGACTTCATCAACGATGTGCCGTAGTTTGTAGTATGCATCCGTGGGAGGCAATTTAAGTTCCAACATCAGCCGATCGATCTTATTAATGCATATTGTAATAGCAAGGCGCTCTTGCACAGCGTGTTTCACAAGGCGCTCCGTATTCAGCATCACCTACAAGAAAGAAAGAAAGAAAAAAAACACCACACTAAACAAAATACGAGTGAACAAGGATTCACACACCCTGTGCATGCAACTGCATTTATTGGTAGACATATGGGATGTGTGTGTACAAATCACACACACACACACACACACACACACACACACACACACACACACACACACACACACACACACACACACACACACACACACACACACACACTTCGCAGGACAAAGTGTGATCGGCTACCACATTCATGCTTCGCATATTCACGTTTTTTTATTGTCATCATTATTATTACTAGTACGTGCCCGTAAAAAAAAAAAATAATAATAATAATTTAATAAATATTCCAACCGCGAGCAAGAAACAACAACCTACGTTTCTTCACTCTCGCGTGCCCGTACGTGCGTGGCCCGGAAGTTCGCATATCGCAGTTACGACCATTTGCAATTTAGTTTTAATGGACAATTATTCAATTCGCGCCAACGTATTTTACCTTTTCGCAATGTCATCGCAAGGAAAAACAAAAAGAGAAGAGAAGAGAGAGAGAGAAAAAAATTTACTTCCTGGTTCGGAGCATACCAGCACTCTGATGCTACCGAAATTTATGCACCGTCTAATATAAAAACGAGCACAACTTGGGGCATTGTGTTTATCTATAAATGCGCATAAGAAATCGAGAAATTATTAGAATACACGAAGTCATCACTCTCCGGATGCCCATACGTTGTAACCCGTAATGGGGAACACGACTGAGCTTCCCTTCCCCCATCGGCCACGCCCACGCAATAACGTGTCTTGTCATTGGTTTGGTAAATAAATGGCCATAACTTGGGAAGTACTTGTCCGATTAATATCAAACCTGGAAAAGGCACATACTCAGGTCCCCAGCAATATATCTGGCAAGTTTCAATGAGATTGGACCAGTGGTTGTTGAGAAACAGCGGTCACAGACACACAGACAGACAGACAGACAGACAGACAGACAGACATTGCTGGAATTATAGATAGATTATTATTTCATTTTTTGACACTTCAAGACTGGTCTCCTATTTCCACCTGGGAAATTGGAAATTAGCCAACATCACAGCATAAAAAGGTGCAAAAATGGATCCCCTGAACTACAGTTCAATTAGCGTACTATACAGTACTTCCAATCATTGGCATACTATACTCTTTATCTCATTGCTGATGACCACTCTCTGCCATGGCATCTCTCATCCTTCTGACAGACAGGCAGCAGCCTTTTCCCTCTTCTCAGACCTTGACAAAATCACAAACTAGTCAGACACAATTTGGCTTACGTATCCATATTGTCCAACTTTGGGTTCTCCCTTACCACTCATCCTTACTTGCATCCTTCGTTTGTCCGTCTCCGTCTACTTTCTCCCTCCGCCCTGCTGTTGGTGTTTCCCCTTTCTTATGTTGATCCCTTTGTTATGTTGTGCACTCACATTTGCTCTGTGTAACCACTCTTCTACGAGCCAAGATAGACAAAGGCAAAAAACAAACAAACAAAAAATCCTTTTTTTTGAAAAAAAAGCCCCAACATTCACTGCATTTTTCAGAAAAGTATCCCCCACGAATAGCAGGGTCAGACAGTGTGAATATCCATGGGATATGTACCAATGACATAACCTGCGGCGATGCTCACCATAACAGTCAGGAGGTACGTCTGATGTATAAACAATGAATGTGGTCTTCATTGGTCAAGCCCCTGTCACACCTTGACGATTTAGCCAGCGTATCAAAATTGATCTAAAACGCTGGTGTACGCTGAACTATTGATGTTTTTTTTTCAGTTTTGAGCGTATATTAACAAGTTGGACATATGCATAACGTATTGTTAGGAATTTGATTGCACACAACATTCAGGTTCCTTTAATCAGCTATGTCGATAAGTGCTTGTTCCCTAGACAGCTCACTTTCCATTGTTTAAATGTTCAGAAATCGATCAGATGCGCTGCGGATCAATTTAATAGTTAGGGAACGAAACAATGGAGACGTCCCTCCCCCCCTCCTCTTCTGTGAAGAAGAAAAAGAACCCTGCCGTCCCGTGACTCATGATGTCAACAACTCCCTCCCACCCGTGGTTGAGCGGGGGATGGAGCACAAGGGCATGAGTCATGAGTCACGCCGGGAGCTGGGGAAGGGCAGGAGAAGGATAAGAGGAGATATTTTCTTTGTTTGTGTCGGAGTTGGAGAAGGGAGTTGAGAGAGTAGTCGTTCAGCAGACCTTCGGGTCCTGTTTGGCTTGGATTAGGGTTGAGGCATTCGGAAGCTTTTTGCTTCGGCTGGCTCAGTGAGCTTCGGCTGAGGCCTGGCTCAGGAGGAGGCTTTTTGCATTGGTGGTTCAATGAGCTTCGGCTTCTGTTTGGCTCGGGAGAGCTTTTTTGCTTCGAGCTGCTTTGTTTGGGAGAAAGTTGAGCCGGTTGCTCGGCTCGAGCTGCGAATGGTGGCTTCTTCTTCTTCTTCGTGGTTCGCGGAGCTCTTTGTTCTCCATTTGGTTCCCGGCTTGGTGCGACTCATCAACCTCTTTTTGGAGGTGGTTCCTTGGGGGAAGCGGCGCATCGACGGGAAGGATCGGCGCCTCGTCTCACCAGCATGTGTTGAGAAGCGCGGGAGGATTCGCGGGAGCTCGGGCGGGATCGTGGCTCACGGCGATTGGATCCAGCTCGCTCTCGCTGGAGCCCGGGTCCGAACAACTTGAAGACCACACGAAGTGGAGAGGTTCGAGATAGGTTCTGGGTTTCAGCTCACCTGTCCTCCGAGCTGGAGCCCGTTATTAAAGGCCTCTGCCACCATTTCTTGGGTGTGTGTGTGTGCGTACGTGTGTCCGTGGGCCCGTCTAATAAGTAGGAAATTGTTAAGTGCTTTGTGTTCTGTAAGTGTTTGCATTGCATTTCGTATAGACGGTCGTAGTTCTTAAGTCGTGCTTTTGCTGCTGTATAATTGCATACGTGTTCTGCTTTGTTTAATTGCATACGTGCTGTATTATAATAAATGTCCTTGTGTGAATGTATACCTGTTCGTTGCGTCCTCTTCCCTTAATTGAGCTGCCATCTTGCACTCGGAATATAGTTGGTTTATAAAATAGCTGGTAAAGTGATCGGCTCCAACGGGACTGCGCGATAATATCCCGCTCGGTTATCCCAAAAGGAAGCGAGCTGCTTAAGCGGCTCGTTTCCAAGCGGTCCCGTTGAGGTACAATCTCTCGGTAACCTACCCGTGCGAATAATTAGGTAAATCGAAGATTTGACGATCGGACCCTGTAGCGCAGGTAGAGTGCGGACATGGTTGTGGTGTGGTTACAAACACACCCGTGGCTGGTTTCCGGCGTTGATCCAGAAAGCCGCGACTGGATTGTCCGTTCGGTGGGCGAAGCGACCGCTATTGGTGAGACGCAGTTGTTCGCACGCAGGCGGGCGGAAATCTACAACAGTATTAGTAACGTACACAGAATGTTTCGATAACTTATAGATAACTTATACCAACGAATGCTTAGCGTGTTGTCGGCATTCACAACTTATGCCCAACGATAGTCTAACTTATGCATAGCGCACGGCAGAGTATTGCCGACGATCACGTGGCGTAGCCTATTAAAAGGCTGCCGCTCGACAATTCAAATCATAACCACACTCGACATCAAAATGTCAACATAACCGTCATGCCGAAGAAAAAAAAAAAACCATGGAGCCTGGAACACTGACAGGTTCCTCCTGTGAAGCCCATTTTTATATACCAATTCCCCTAAACGCTGCCAATATGCCATTATACGGTAGCTGTAAGTTAGAAACACGTTCAGTAAGTTCTGTGGTCGTCCGGAAGACGTCAAATATGTCTACATACGTCAATATGCGTTGGAGATACGTTACACATAGGTTCAACACATGTTACTTATAGGTTAGAAATAAGTTTCGGGTATGCGAGACATTACCTCGACATATTTCGACTTATGAGTAACTTACAAGTAACGCATGTCAACGATCACATAACGTGCCTACAACTTATGGCCAGCGTATGCGGAACGTGTGAGTCATGCGCTGGCATACGTCGAAATATTTTGAGCATGCACAAAATTTGTCAACGAGCTCGGCGTACTACGACGTATGCCAGCGTGCTTCAGCGTGCTCTTAACGTATACAAAACTTACGCATAACGTATTCGTCGTGTGCCAGCGCATTCGCCATATTTTTCATACGTCGGCATACGCTTGCTAAAATGTCAAGGTGTGAGAGCTCCTTCAGATATTTATCGGTATGCCGTCTTAATGATGGCAAATAAGCCTGAAATCCAGATAGGCAGCTCCGTTTGATGTTTAACTGATGTTGACCATGCAATCTTTGTCTCTTTGACAGTCGCCGGGCCGAGGCCACTGGGTTGGAGGTGACGCTTTGGTGTAGGACTACGTCCAATGGAGATGGGGGGAGTGTTTGTCACACTCGACGTTTCGATTTACCCGCCGATCACATCACGTGCCTTTTGGTTGAATGGTTTGCATTAGCGGGAACAATCGTCTGGGTGGCAGACGGATGGTTGTTCTTTGCGGATTATGCGGTTTTGCCGTGTGAGACATAATCCACGATGCTCACCATAAGTCAGGAGGTGTCTCTTCATATATATATATATATATATATATATATATATATATATATATATATATATATATATATATATATATATATATATATATATATATATATATATATATATATATATATATATATATATGAAGACCACAAGGGGAAAACCAGAGATGTCAGGATAAGTCAATTTTGAAGAAACTGAAAAACAAAGTTTCAAGACTTTGTGGACTGTTTAATAACAACTGTCATATAGATTTCTTTTCCAGTAAAAGAAAGAGTAATCATTGGCCGATAAAATTAAGCATGTAGAATTTGCCAAGCTTCTGTGTTATTTAATTTAAGAGCAAAGAACGAATCAATGTTGCAAACTGACATCACTGGTTATTCCCTTGTTTAATAATTGCCATGCAATTTTAACCCAGGATGTGTAGCAAATTCATGCTTGTTGGTTATTAGCATACATTACATGACTTTGGTGATCACAGATTATTTTTTTCAACAATAAAAGTTCATTGTTTTTTTGTTTGATTGGTGTTCAACGCCATACTATACTCAACGGTATTTCGCTTATATGACGACGGATTCTCCATTTCTTACTCCGTACTACTTAATATGATGGAAAACCGGGAGGAAACCAAGGATAAACCACCCCCGCGATAGCCGAAGTCACCTCATGTGACTCCCTCATATACCGAAGCAGGTTGATTGGGCGGTGGGTACATCGAATGAGGATGGATACTCAGACGCGCTAACCATTAAGCCACGGCGTGGGTCCCATAAAAGTCACAATAAAGGTTTGACCAGGCTTGAACCACGATATGCACCAACTACGGAGCCCATGATATAACCAAATAGGCCATTGTAGTGCTCAGAGTTTATGCTGTGAAAGTTTTACAACCTTTCATTTTTTAGTTTCTCAACTCTGAATATTATGGTGGAACAGTTAACATGAATGAAAGGGAGATAACCAGGAGTAAAGTACTGACAACTCTGGGTTTCTACTTGTTCAGCTTTGACAACACTTGTTTTTTCATTGCACGGCTAAACTTTATACCATATAAATTATGTGACACCCCTGGTTATATGTTAAAGTAATATTGAGAGGAAACCTTATGTTGCCAACTATTGGCAGGTGCAATAACCCTGAAATTTATAAAAGGTGACATCTCTGGTTTTCCCCTTGTGATATATATGTGTATATATATATATATATATATATATATATATATATATATATATATATATATATATATATATATATATATATATGTATTGTTGCGGGCCGGCGGGGTAGGGTGAGAAGACCACGAGGTGGGGGAAGCTACGTAGGCCGTCGCTCACGGATAATTCCGTGACGCGGCGGGTCGCTTAACTGACCGTGGACGCTAATAACTCAACTGTGTGACCAAGGGTCTTCCTGTCTATGGAATCGGGTTACCTAATTAACCATGTGGTTTAATTACTGGGGAACCACGCCCTTGGTGCGCCTTGTCCGAACCGGATCACTCTACCTGATCGGATCACCTTTCCGGATCGGAAGCAGCTGAGCGACACTGCCAATGACGTACCTGCTAGAAGGAACGGATCGTTGGGAATAAAGACCCGGCTAAACTTGGATTCGAACCATGCTGGACCAATGAGAGAAAAGAAAGGTGAGCTGGGAACATTCCTAATGACAATTATTTATTAACAAGCAAGCGAGGAAAGTATGTGGTACGACAAAGATTAATTGGGTATGTAACGCAGGGATAGAGGAGAGAGGTGTGGGATGAAACAATAATACAAGCAACTTACGAAAGCAGATACAGTGCAGACTTGATGCGAGATTAATAACAGTTACAACAATAATGCTCTTCTTCAGGCTTACCTAACAGACAGGTGCCAGCACACTCAGACACACACAGAAAAATAAACCCCAATGAGAAGGGACTTTTGCAGCCAGGGAGGGAGGGGATTGAGGTTATGCCCTCGGTACTGGGCGTTTCGGGGGAGGGGATGCTCCGTGGTGCGGTACCTGACAGTAGTCGCATTGTGCTGGCCACAGCCGCACGTGTGGAGATCGTGTTCTGAAGGAGGAGCTTGAGTGGAGAAAGGCGGAGTCCAGAGGGCGAGGGTGGAGCAGTTGGCGGGACCAGGCAGGTGGAGTCGAGAAGCAGGAAGCGAGGTCGACGTCGTGTGGGCGGAGACGAGGAGCAGAAGGCGATTCGTCGAGGTCGTGTGGGCGGAGACGAGGAACAGGAGGCGGTTCGTTGACGTCGTGTGGGCGGAGACGAGGAACAGGAGGCGGTTCGTTGACGTCGTGTGGGCGGAGACGAGGAAAAGGAGGGGGTTCGTCGAGGTCGTGTGGGCGGCGACAAGGAACAGGAGGCCGTCGAGGCAAGACGTGGGCGGAGTCGAGGAGCAGGGAACAGGAACACACCGCGTGAAAACACACACAAGACGAGGAACTTTTCCATCTTTTATAGGGCCGAAGCTCGGGGGCCATGCCAAATTCAACGTCATCGCCCGAATCGGGCGCTTCGATTGGCCCTGACCCCTCACGTGGCCCACCAACTTGGGCTGGAAACCACGTCACTTCGTTTCCGGCAAGGCCACCCCAAACAGTGAACACACCTCACTCCGACCAAATGACATGACACGAATCGCCCACACCGAAATTGGCACGCGAATCACAAGTAAATCTTCATTGGGTCAGGACCCCTTGTCTTCGGGTGAACTGACCATGGACCCGCGGTCTTCTGAAGAACCTCCTGGACTGATCACGTATCCTCCATCGGAGCCGCTTGCGGATCCCGGGGGTGTTCGCTCTGAGATCTCGGGTCATCGTGGACCGCACGTCGTGTCAGGTGAAGGACGGTACGCTGTGGTAAATGAGACGAAGGGGCAAGCAGGGCAAAGGGCACCGTGGATCGTCGTGCTGTGGTAAACGAGATGAGGGGCAAGCAAGGCAGAGGGTACCGTGGATCGTCGTGCTACACACTGTGGTAGATGAGACGAGGGGCAAGCACGTGTTTCATGCAGCGTGAGCATCATGCTGGCCGTGTAACACGCTGTGGTAAACGAGACGAGGGGCAAGCACGTGTTGGGTTTCGGGCTCGCCCGGGAACGAGACTCCGGATACAGCGGATCCTTTACGGCGGCGCGGCAGTTTGCTCACCTTACTGCGAAAGCGCACGTGACTGATTTATCCCAGGAAAGAAAAAGAAAAAGAGTGGGGATGAAATGAAGGCGAAAATGATTTAGCAACCTTAACTATTAGACCATCGCAACACACTCCCTGTTATCCCGCTAAAGAAAAGGGAGGGAACTATCTATACGTATATTAATGGAATAACTGTCTTGGGACACCTATCTGTTGTATGCATGCGGTTCTGAGAACCGCAACAATATGTGTGTATGTGTATATATATATATATATATATATATATATATATATATATATATATATATATATATATATATATATATATATATATATATATATATATATATATATATATATATATATATATATATACCGGACAAACCACATTTCTCACCTGTGAATGGAGGGAATAACCAATTAGCTCGCAGCGAATCAATTAAACTGAGGTGGTGAGGATTATATAAATAAATTGACTCCACCCATGCTCTTCTAGCTGAAGAAGCTGCATAAAGCAACCATGATTGGGTAGCCTTAACAGAGTCCATAACAATCTATTTATAATTCCAGCAATCTCTGTGTGTCTGTGACCGCTGTTTTTCGACAACCACTGGTCCGATCTAATTGAAACTTGCCAGGTATATTGCTGGGGACCTGAGTATGTGCCATTTCAAGGTTTGATATTAATCGGACAAGTGGTTTCCAAGTTATGGCCATTTATTTACCAAACCAATGACAGGACACGTTGCTACGTAGGCATGGCCGATGGGGAAAGGGCGCCATTTAGTTACCAATGGCAGGACACGTTGCTGCGTAGGCGTGGCCGTTGAGGAAGAGATCCTCAGTTACCAATGACAGGATACGTTGCTTGGCGTTTTATACCCACAGTATCTATCTTCTATCTATAATTCCAGCAATCTATGTTTGTTTGCCTTTTCAAGGTTTGAAATTAATCGGACAAGTGGTTCCCAAGTTATGGCCAAGTTAGAGCACGTTCCCCATTACGGGTTACAACGTACGGACTTCCGGATAGTGATAACTTACTGTATTCTAATAATTTCTCGATTTATTATGCGCATTTATAGATATACACAATGCCCCAATCCAGTCGTCGTTTACGAGAGCGAAGGAACGGCCTGTGTAGTTGTTTGAAAGTTTTTGTTTGTTTGTTGTTTTTTGCACTTACGGCCACGCATGTAGGGGCACGCGAGAGCGAAGGAATGGCCTGTGTGGTTGTTGATTCTAGCATGTGGTTTGAAAGTTTTTTTGTTTTTTTGCACGTACGGCCACACACGTACGGGTACGTGACAGCGAAGGAACGGCCTGTGTGGTTGTTGTTTCTGGCATGCGGTTTGAAAGTTGTTTTTTTTATTCTTTTGCACTTACGGCCACGCACGTACGGGCATGCGAGAGCGAAGGAACGGCCTGTGTGGTTGGTGTTTCTGGCACGGTTTGAATATTATTTTTTTTGCATGTATACGGCCACGCACATACGGGCACGCACTGGTACTTTGAAATCGACAAAATCTGGGTTCGTCATGTGGAGGGAATTTTAAAAACAGATGGTTCAAACCAAGCAGCTTGGCGAGCACTCACCAAGTGGCTTAAGCACTCAAACAAGCACTGTATTGCCATGGCTTACACACATCGGTTGATAAGAAACGGCTGGCTTGGCAAGCGATAAGCAATGTACACAGTGATTCGTAGATTTGAAGATTAGCGATTCGAAGGTATGAAGCTCGATCGTACAGAGACCGTTGCGACCTGTTCCAAAGCAAGGCATATTTAGTCGGCTGAATCAAAATGATGGCGAAGACCCCTGTGAGGTGAAGTTGGGCTGACCAAGGATAAACCTTTCATGAACCTAAGCCGTTAATTATCTTCAAAAGGGGTCTTCGCTTCAATTATCTTCAAAAATTTATCAAAGTACCCAATTTTCAGTCATGCACTCCTTTGGGATTCCCTTCCTGTGCATGCAAAGTTTTGGGCCGCTAGGTTTCATGGTTTTGGAGTTATGGAGGAGACGCACACATACACACACAAAGACTGAATGAGTGACTGACTGACTGGCTGGCACACACTGACATTTATTATTATAGATATACACATATGAAAGGATATTGACTAAATAAAAAATAAAGAAACATTCTTAAATATCACTGGTCGCCATAGTCTTGACACCATGTCAGGTGAAAGGAAACACTATTAAACCATACAAACAGTAAAAATAAGACATAAAGGAAGTCTGACATGTCTGCATAACAATATTTTTAAGAAGAATGATTTTCAGATTTATTGCCAAAGTGAGAAATAGTACAATTTCCATCCACGAGCACTCAAGAGAGTTGAATCAAGAAAACCGTTTTCAACTTCATTTTTTTTTTTACACCACATAATAAAACCTTTTACATCTAATAAACATCCTGTCAAATTTCTGGAGAGGATGACAAACTTACCCCTTCAGCAGCATCAATGAATAACACAACTCCATCACTCAGTCTGAACGCTGCTGTAACTTCATCAGAATAGTTAACGTGACCTGAAAAGTTTGCCACAACAAACATGGTTTTACGTGATTGCTCGTTGGACCACAGATACACCACACAAGAAAACACACAAGGAAATCAGACAGGTGGAGACCATTCAGCCCATCATGCCTGCACCACACCAATTTATCAACACAAGATGAAAATAAGAAAATGCAAAATGTTTCTTTTTTTTCTTCTATATTATTATTATTATTATTATTATTATTATTATTATTATTATATTTTTTATCCTCAGGGGAGGGGGCATGGGCTTGGTTAAAAAACACACATCAACCACACAACACCCGTTGATGAGGCCCCCACCAACAGCACTCTGTACACATATATACACAATCACCCATCAATGCTCAAACTACCTCATACTCCTGCCAACTTCCCCATACCCTCTATCTCCATAACTTCCAGGTACCTATCCAATTCCAATTTAAACTTATTGACTTTCTGCTGCCACTACCTTTCCAGGGAGACCATTCCATGCATTAACTACTTTCTGAGTGAAAGTCCCCTGCCTTACTACCGTCTTAACTCTCCTCTTCTTTACTCTCAGGCCATGGCCCCTGGTCCTATCACCGTCTACTCTGTTGAATAATTCATCTTCTCTTATTTTATCTCTACCTTTCATCATCTTAAACATGTCTATCATATCTCCTTGTAACCACCTCCTTTCTAGTGCATAAAGCCCTATCTCCTTCAGCCCCTCCTCATAAATTAGTCTACTATGCCCAGAATAAATCCAGTAGCCCTGCGCTGAACCCTCTTTATGGCATCTATGTCCTTCTGAAACTGTGGTGACCAAAAATGCACACAATATTCTAGATGTGGCCCTCACTAAATTCCTGTACAATGTTAAAACTACCTCTTTTGATATATAAATGATCCCCCTTCCAAATACAGCCTAAAATCCTATTTGCTTTACTTATAGCTGCTTGGCACTGTACTACCTGCTTACCTCCCATATCTATTACCACCCCCAGATCCTTCTCCTGTGTGACACATTCCAAAATTACCCCTTGCATATCAAAACTACCCATTACCAATCAGATCCTTTATGGATGAAGATTTCATAGCTCTGAAACCTTGGCATCAACTCAGACATGTTAAGTAAAGTAAAAGTTAGACTGCAGATGCAGGAAGAACAACATTTTTTCAAACAAACAGTGAATGGAAGAACTTTATTTACCATATTATATAAGTGACTGGACCTAAACATACCAGGCGTGTCCATCACATTGAAGAGGAATGATTTTCCCTTTGAATCAGGAAGTACGAGCGTCACCGGTGTACTTTTTATGCTGAGACCACGCTGCAAAAGAGTTTAGAACTATAGCAAATGCAACCACATCGAGGCAAGAAAACCATACTTGTTGTATGGGGAGAATTCACCACAAAAAGAAACAATACACAACTGTTACAAACAAGAACACCACGAGAAAATATGCAAGGGTTGAGAATGAAGATGTACACTACAGACTCCCTGATGGTGAAAACGTGCAATTGCTTCTGCAAAAACAAGATAGGACGCAATAAATTATCTGCAGGTGTAAAAAGAGAGGGGAAAATAAAATGACCTCACCTCCTGCTCTGTGAAGAGGGTGTCAGTGTAGCGCAGCTGCGGTCATAAAGGGGGATGGGAATGAAAACAAAAAGAAAACACAGAGTAAAGTGCTGTTGGCCATCCAGAATCAAGACCAGATCATGTTCTTTCCACCCTGCACCTAGCTCACAGTGATTTCATCGTCATTTACGAGCAATACGTACACAAGATCACATGCCCGGGAGGCAACAAAATAACTCCAATGCCAAAATAGGGTTCATGAACACTTCTGTTCTCAAATGTTGACTACAAATGTTGCTGTGCGCAAAATTAAATCACCTCTAAGAATTGTAATTTTTTATAAAAAAAAAAAAGCAAAAAACGAGGGTTAATATGCATTACAGGCTACCTTCTGGGCCTATTTGGTGTCCTGAAATACTATAAGCAGAGTTTTTGTTGCAATATATGGAAGAGGCTCCATTCAAGCAGAGATCAAGCGCTTCCCTTTCCCCAGACTCACATCCCGATCGAGATGCTTTCGGATTTCAGGATGAGTCTGTTCCACCAAGGTATCTACGAAGCTTGACTGTATGAAGAAGATGCACAAATAATCAATGATTAATTTCTCTCTGGAATGTGGTTCATTTACAATCTGGAAGAAATGACAGACAACGAAATAATTTACCTTGCCATGGTGTAGATGACCACATAGTGTTATATTTCGAATTAGTTCAGGATTATCCATCAGATCTGCCAAGTATCTAAGGTGCAGAAACCCCACATTACAAACGATCAGATTTATGCGGAAAGCTTTCATCCATACAACTATAATATAATAGTGAGGTTTGCGTTCCTTATAAAAAGTCTGAAAAGTAGGTGACGGTCAGGCATTCGAGACCTGACATGATGGAACTCAGAAAAGCAGAACATTCAAGGAACTCAACACAATGGTCCAGAAACATATAATTGAAAACAAAATAGAATAAATAAAAGAAAAAGGTTTTGCATTCAAAACAATATAAGGATTTTAACAAGTGTTTTTTTTATATATATTTAATTATTCAATCTCATTCTTCCCTCCAGGTCTCAGCTCCTCCACTTCCTCCTTCGTATGCAGCACAAGTCTGTGGGTAGCAGCATTGGCTGAGGGCACAGCTGTGCCACTGATGCAATGTCATTATTACCAGTATACTGGAACTCATTTCGCCGACTTCGGAAGGATAACAGGCTGAGTTAACTCCACCTGGTGTTAATTCAACGCAGACAACGTCTCAAACTCAGGACCCTAAGATCCAAGCCAGCCATCCTAACCACTAAGCCAACACCAGGCTCTTCAAGACAGCTGTTAACCACCATCTCAGGCAATTCCCAATCCAAAACTATGATCTTTTCTACCCTCGTTAACCCCCTCCTCCTTCCAAATTTCCTTCTGTATGCATCTTGTCCACCCGATGCATACTCTCATGCACCCCCCCCATCGTTTTCCCAAGTCTGCCTCTATCTTGGCCTTCAACTCTGCTGTTGGTGTTGCCCCCCTCTCTCAACTGTTTATTTTGTCCTGTTGTGTCCCGATCCATTCAGTATACTAGTACAAGCTTTTCCACATACCTCGACTATGTATACAAAAAAAAACAAAAAAAAACATTCATACGAAACCACATTTTCACAGCTCAGGTTGCTATCCTCATGGTATCAATAGAGAAAGGTGGTGGGTCATGGGGAAACAAAAGTAAGAAAGGAAAACTCCATCATCAATTTGTATTCTGGGGAGGAGGAAGAGTCTGTCCAGGTGCAACTCTCAGCTTTGTAAACGCTCGCAAATTGTCATGGACACCCTGATCCCGTACAGAGGGGTATTGCTATTCAAATGTATATTATATAAATCATTTTGAAAACTAAAGGGCAGAAATCTGGACAATGATACTGACAACAATCAGCAAATATCTTACTCCATGTCATAGATGGTGGATGGCAATTCCTGCTCCATCATGCGAAACTTCTTCTTCCGGATTGGTTTGATTATAGGTTCTGCAACACACAAATGCAACACACTCACAAACAGAACTCACGCTCAAGGAGAAATGCTTGTACATGCATCACATATGGGACAAGGACATTGGTAGGTAATGGTCGAAGAGACACAAGATATGTGATTTGAACTTAACAACCCAACAACCCAGGCTCAGTGTTCAGATGGGAAACCCAAACGGGTCATCCTGAATTTGAATCAGTCAGTTTGCAGCACAAGACGCGCTCGTTGGTGTCATAAACTTGTGTGACAGAACTAACCTGTTAAGGGTTGCGTGTCCTCTTCCTGCACGACTGTTTCAACCTCCGGACCATACACCTCCTCAGCAGTGGGGTAATACTTTTTGTCCTCATGAAGAACCACCTCCATGGTCCCAGCCTCATCCTCTGCATCTCCCTCCCCTCCCTCTTCATCATCATCACCAGCCTATTGGTCCCAGACATGGCAGCAGTTTGTTTGTCTGCTTTATGTTTTACTTTGGAACTTGCAATGAAAACAAAATCGTCAAGTAGTTCATCACTAGATTAAAACCAACACTTTGAACCTCTGTAGAAAATGGTATTAATCACTGATCATCATTATCATCATCATCATCATCAATGTACTCTATTCTTCACAGAGCGTCGGTGCCGACGAGGCAGTCTCTCAGCAATGGTTATGCTGGATTGTTTGCCGTTGCCTTCCCACAATCATTCCAGGCAGGAATTTGTAACGTGTCCAGGGTGCTGGCGATAACTCATGTACTTTTCATGAAAGACACCGTGGGATCTTTAAGGTCTGACAACTAACACTAGCAGAGAGGTCCTCAAGGTCAAAATCCCTCCAAGGGACAGCACAAACACTGATGGCTCGCCCTGCTTGCAAAAACACCAGGAGGGCAGTTCATAGTTGGGTCAGGAATCAAACGCAGACTGGACAGCTCAGAGGCGAGTATGCATACGTCGAAGTTATTCTGCCAGGCCATAGTTATTAATCCTTACAAGGCCTAGAACCTAAAAACAAGCTCTAATGCTGACACATATGGGGAAAAAAACATTTTCAGATAGAAACCTTTTCAATGATTTAAAATAAATCCATAGTTCATTGATTAAATAAAACTCATATTTTCAATTTTAATTTAATTTGTCATCAATTAAACATTTAGACACTCAGCATTCTGCCTCTATTCGTTGAACATGATTGCTCTTCTCAGTGTTTTGTTAAGTGGGAATAGAAACTATGTAGAGTTGTTTTAAATCTGGAAAGGTAAGTTGTTAGGGTGTTTCATATTGAAGAAAAAAATGTTTAAAGTAACATTTTAAAAGGTCAAGAAAAAGTCAATAAACCTTGGAAGCTCAGCTTTCCCAAACTGTAGATTACATTTCCAAATGAAACAGGCTGAAAAATGACATCACAATCGTAAACTAGAGAGTTCATCGAACACCTTACCCCATACTGTCTTGAGAAAAACAAGGATGTGGGCGAGGTCTGCGAGCAGCAAATTTGATTGGTCGTGATGACGTAAAATGCCGCAATATTATGTTGCAAGTCCTGCTAAACTGGAGGTTTTTGGAAGTGCCAAAAAGGCGATTTGTGTTCTAGTGTTCAAGTTTAAAATTCAATCAAAATCAAACACTTTAAAGGTTTTATGAAAAAAAATTTTTGGAAGTTTACCATCATTGATCCATCCATCCATCCATCCATTGGGACCATACTCTGTGCAGAGCATTGGTGCTGCCTAAGCAGTCTCCTTGGCTATTGGACACAATCCTGGACGGGTCGACACTCCAACACAGTATACCAGCAAGCTGGCACTCATTTTGCTGACCTCAGAAGGATGACAGGCAGAGTCAACCCCACCTGGTATTAATTCAACAGCCAAGCATGATTTGAACTCAGGATCCTTGGATCCAAAGCCCACCACCCGCACCATTAAGCCAACACCAGGCATACCGCCATTGATGCAGTGTCTTTTACACCGCATTATTTAACACGTTACATTAGCTCATCATGCCTGTTTTATGTCCTTTATGACGTCCATAAATACAGTAATGTTACTGTGTGGAATGATTTTCAATTTTCCTTGACTGCCAGGCAGGCATAAAGAGTAGAAAAATTCTCTCACTCCTCTCTACGCATGTGCGGTCAGGACAAATTAAGAGCCAACGTACTGCAAAACTACAGGTTCGTTTTCCAATTCATGTTCAATATACTGTACTGTATAACATGATGCTGTGTGGACTGTGCTTCCCCGCTGACAGACCTCTGGTAGAGCTTTGTGTTTGAGCCTGGGGAGCAACTGCTGAAATCTATCTATTTAGGTTGTTCCCAACATCTTTGTTTTCTTCCTTTCATACTTATAATTTTTTCACAATTCTCTTTATTCATTCTAATTCTTTCTTTTTCTTCTCTTTTACTCGCTATTTCTCCCTTTTGTTATCTACCTGTCAAAGGAGATGTGAATTCTTGCAGAAATTTTTCTGGAAGGTTCACTTGGCTGCACCTGGATGGGTTTGAGGGTAGTGGAGTAGCGGTTGAAACCCGAATCCTATCCAGGTTCCTCCTGATGACTCCATCTTTACTCTTTACTTCTTCGGGTTCTTTGTTGGTCTTCCATTTCATTCAATTGACATCAAGTTGTTCCTCGATGATAAAATGACCTTTGTGAATGCCGGACGGACAGACAGAGGCAAAGTGAACCAATTGTTTAACGCTGCTTTTATTTTCGCACGCACGGGGCAAAAACAAAGACCCTTCGTAGACATCACAATCACTACACGTGTAAACAATCACCCATCTACACCAGCGACCTACCGGTCCTGCTAAATAGCCACGTACCTCCTTATGTCCGATGCCTCCAAGTACCTGTCAAACTCAAATTTAAACAATCTACCGTTTCTGCTGCCACTACCTTTCCAAGGAGCCAATTCTGTGGATTTCAACTACCCCTGCCTTGCTACAATCCTAATTCTCCTCTTCTTTCCTCTAAATCTGTGCGTGGCCCCTACTCCTGTCATTGTCCATTATTCTTAAAACTCCCTCTGTGTTTAATTTGTCTCTACCCTTCATTATCTTAAACATATGCATCAGATTCAGTTCACGGATCCAGCTTGTATCCTGGTTCGGTTGTGCAATTTGATTCTCCAAAAACGTCGCATGGATCGAGAACATACGTTACATCACATCACATCACATCACCACTTACATTTTCCACTGCGGTAGAGGGGGAAGGGTAGGGGCAGGGGTAGGGGTAGGCTCGATGGCGTAATGGTCAGAGCGCTCGTTTTGAGTCTGGGAGGTCGGTGATTCAAACCCCGTCCGAGGTTCACCAGACTTAACAAGGTACGTGCTGCTTAACTTAAGCCGCTGTCACACCTTGACGTTTTAGCCAGAGTATGCCGACGTATGAAAAATTTGTCTAATACGCTGGCACACGTCGAATACGTTATGGGTAAGTTTTGTATATGTTAAGAGCACGCTGAAGCACGCTGGCATACGTTGTAGTACGCCGAGCTCGTCGACAAATTTTAACATGCTCAAAATTTTTTGACGTATGCCAGCGTATGACTCACACGTTCCGCATACGCTCGCCATAAGTTGTAGGCACGTTACGCGATCGTTGACACATGCCGACACATGCCAACACACATTACTTGTAAGTTACTCATAAGTCAAAACACGTCGAGGTAATGTTTAGCGTACCTGAAACTTATTTCCAACCAATGATTAACGTGTTGTTGGCACGTTACGCGATAGTTGACACACGTCCACACACGTTACTTGTAAGTTACTCATAAGTCAAAAACGTCGGGGTAATGTTTAGCATCAGTGTTCCAGACTCCATGGTTTTTTTGGGGGTTTTTTTATTCGGCATGACGGTGATGTTGACACTTCGATTTCTAGTGCGATTATAATATAATATAATTAATAGGCTGCCGCTCAACGATTTAAATCATAACCGCACTAGAAACCGAAGTGTCAACATCACAGTCATGCCGAAGAAAAAAAACAAAAAAAACATGGAGTCTGGAACACTGACGGGTTCCTCCTGTGTGAACCCCATTTTTTATATCAATTCCCCTAAACGCTGCTCATACGCCATTATACGGTAGCTGTAAGTTAGTAACACGTTCAGTAAGTTATGTGGTCGTCCGGAAGACGTCAAATACATCTACATACGTCAATATGCATTGGAGATACGTTACACATTGGTTCAAAGCACATTACTCATAGGTTAGAAATAAGTTTCAGGTACGCGAAACATTACCTCGACGTGTTTCGACTTATGAGTAACTTACAAGTAACGTGTGTCGACGTGTGTCAACGATCGCGTAATGTGCCTACAACTTATGGCCAGCGTATGCGGAACGTGTGCGTCATACGCTGGCATACGTCGAAAAATTTTCAGCATGCTTAAAATTTGTCGACGTATGCCAGCGTGCTCTTAACGTATACAAAACTTACCCATAACGTATTAGACAAATTTTTCATACGTCGGCATACGCTGGCTAAAACGTCAAGGTGCGACAGTGGCTTGACACTTAGATGTCTAGTGCGGTTATAATTTGAATCGTCGAGCGGCAGCCTTTTAATAGGCTACGCCACGTGATCGTCGGCGATACGCTGCTGCGCTATGCATAAGTTAGACTATCATTGGGCATAGGTTGTGAACGCCGACAACACGCTAAGCATTCGTTGGTATAAGTTATCTCTATGTTATCGAAACGTTCTGTGTACGTTACTAATACGTTATGCATACGTCCAACTCGTTATGAATACGCCAAAAACATCAGTAGTTCAGCGTACGCCAGCGTTTTACATACATTTTGATACATTGCCATACGCTGGCTAAAACGTCAAGGTGTGACAGGGGCTTTAACAAGGAGAAAGCACAGACAAACAACTGTGAGAAGGCAATGGCAAACCCCCCATTATAACCCTTTTTTACCGAGCCACCATTGCGGCAGCACCAACGATCTGTGTGTGAAGATCGTCAGTGCATCAAATGGAATAAAAATGAAGAAGAATACAGTAAAAACAAAAAAAAAGGGTAATGAACTCCGTGTCACCTCGTCTTGGACATGATCCTCCACCTCTCCAAGTTCATCCAAATCATCTTCATCATCGGAATCGAGCTCCGGCCCGACGTAATTACCAAACTCATCGTAAAGGTCCGTATCCATGGCGGGGCCTGAGGTGAGAGAACCACACGGTGAGGTGAGCGCGCGCAGGTTCGGACCCGTCAGGTTCCGCCAACAATAAAGAGGAGAAATTACCGTCAAAAAATATGAATCGACCTCCGAATAAAGGACACACTCGATCGTGCGCGGTTTATAAAAACTCGTCTGCAGAGGGCCCGACGTCAGCACGACGTTCAATCAATGGCACCTCGTCAAGATCGCCTCGAAGGCTTCAGGGCACATTTAGCGAGATGTTTGAAAACACAGAACTTGTGGAACATTTCACTTCAACAATTACGTACCTGTGATAAAATATCTCTTTTTTTTTAATTGACAGATGGTGCAGGCCGCGATTCACTCAATATTAGGCGATGTATGGTGAAGGTCCGCTTGCGTTGGTCGGTCGGACCGTTCCTCAGCTGCTTACAAGTTGATTTTTTTTTAACTCTATAAAACGTCATAATATTATTTACAGTATATTATGGAGAAGAATGTTGAAATGAAACAAATACAAGGTTTACACCGCCGGCAAAACCTGCGTCTTTCTACTAAATACTCTCCCTTTGTCTCAGGACGACGACGAGCTTTATCCCCGTTGTTTTTACAATTAAATATTTCATTATCGTCCACATATGTGATGAGCTGCCTGAATGTTGAGTCACTCTTCTCTTGCATGTACGAAAGGTCGCATAAGGTGTGTTTTTCATGCTTGGGGTCGGGTTTACATCCCGTTTTTAGTCATTGCGGACGATGCTTGCTCACCGCGGCTGTTTGTTTCCTCTTTGACGTATTTATCGTTTCGTTCCAGTGAGTGAAACGTCGGTTCGATAATTATTTACATTTCCCTCCTTCCTGATGTGTTGAGTGGTTGTTGTTTGTGGGGCGGACACCACGTGGTGTACGGAAGTTATTTCCCTCCTTGATGTGTTGAGTGGTTGTTGTTTGTGGGGCGGACACCACGTGGTGTACGGAAGTTATTTCCCTCCTTGATGTGTTGAGTGGTTGTTGTTTGTGGGGCGGACACAACTTCAATACACCACGTGATTTCCCTCCTTGATGTGTTGAGTGGTTGTTGTTTGTGGGGCGGACACAACTTCAATACACCACGTGATTTCCCTCCTTGATGTGTTGAGTGGTTGTTGTTTGTGGGGCGGACACCACGTGGTGTATGGACGTTATTTCCCTCGTTGATGTGTTGAGTGGTTGTTGTTTGTGGGGCGGACACCACGTGGTGTATGGACGTTATTTCCCTCCTTGATGTGTTGAGTGGTTGTTGTTTGTGGGGCGGACACCACAGGGTGTACGGAAGTTATTTCCGGTGTTTTCGCGTCGTAGTTTTATTTATTTGTTTTAAATGTATTTAATAAAGTGAAAATGGAGAGTTTTGTTTGTGTTTGATGTCTGTTTCAAATTTGGATCTGGAGAAAAACAATTGATGAACAATGACGAAACATTTGTTCGCGATCGGAATTTAGAGAACGCCTCGTTGATGATCATCATGGCGGCGAGTGGAGGTTCTGGGTCCGAGAACACGTGTCCCGACTGGTTACGTGATCGTTTGGAAGGGCTGGGAGTGGAGTCGGACGTGTATGGTGTGTACATCGGCGGCGTGTTGGAGGGAGACGAGTCGGACGCAGAGAAGCGGGAAGCGTTGGCTGATATTCTCTCCGCGATACTGGTACGGCCTGAGTGTGCTGGGTGGTGCGGTGTATTGCCGTGTGCATTCGAACTCTGTTTATTGCCCGTCCGAATGCACACTACTGTAGACTACACACACGCCTCGAGCGGCGCGAACACCCATATGCCTTGCGGACACGTGACTACCAAAACCACTCCTCCACGCCCCCACAACCCTCCCCGCATTGTGCCCTGCCCACGTATGCCAATACACCACAGGTGGGACGGTCACTGGGGACGGGTAACGGGGACCGTCACTGGGGACCGTCACTGGGGACGGTCACTGGGGACGGGTAACGGAGACCGTCACTGGGGACCGTCACTGGGGACGGGTAACGGAGACCGTCACTGGGGACGGTACTGGAGACCGTCACTGGAGACCGTCACTGGGGACCGTCACTGGGGACGGGTAACGGAGACCGTCACTGGGGACCGTACTGGAGACCGTCACTGGAGACCGTCACTGGAGACCGGTCACTGGGGGCCGTCACTGGGGGCCGTCACTGGAGACCGTCACTGGGGGCCGTCACTGGGGGCCGTCACTGGAGGCCGTCACTGGAGACCGTCACTGGAGACCGTCACTGGAGACCGTCACTGGAGACCGTCACTGGAGACCGTCACTGGAGACCGTCACTGGAGACCGGTCACTGGAGACCGGTCACTGGGGGCCGTCACTGGGGGCCGTCACTGGGGGCCGTCACTGGGGGCCGTCACTGGGACGGTCACTGGGGACGGTCACTGGAGACCGTCACTGGAGACCGTCACTGGAGACCGTCACTGGAGACCGGTCACTGGGGGCCGTCACTGGGGGCCGTCACTGGGGCGGTCACTGGGGACGGTCACTGGAGACGGGTACTGGAGACTGTCACTGGGGACGGTCGATGGAGACGGTCACTGGGGACCATCACTGGGGATGGTCACTGTAGACGGTCACTGGGGACGGTTGATTGAGACGGTCACTGGATAAGGTACTGGAGACTGTACTGGTGACGGTCGACGGAGACTGTACTGGGGACCGGTAACGGAGACTGTCACTGGGGACCGGTAACGGAGAGGCGCCCGCGCGTTGCTGGAGACGGCCGCGCGTTGCACGTTGACTACGTCTACACGTTATGTCCCCATTCAACACGATATTTTCAGTGTTGATTCGGCAAAACATTCACATTCCATGCTTCGTCTGCAGTCCTGAAGCTTTGGGACCATCTATTTATTACATACATAAAAAAGGATTTTGCGTCTTCCATACGAGACGCCAGTTTTGCTGTTTTCTCCTCTTTCCTCACAACTTCCTTTCTCGACTCCTCTACGCCTTTTCTTCTCTTTTTTTTTTTTTATTCCCCAATTTTCTTCCTTTTCTCAATTTGCTGTCCCAACCAAGTACATGAATCGATAGATTGTCCATTAACGATCACAATTATATTTATCGGTGCAATCTCCCATGTGAAATCTGGTTATTTCTTGTCATATAATGCAGATGGGATTGCTTGGTGTTGGCCGTGCTGCAAGACGAGCTAACTGCACCACTGCACGTGTCATGTCTCTGGTTGGGGGGGGGGTGGTAAAAGGTGGGATTGTGGGTTTGTTTGTGGTGGTGGTAAAAGGTGGGCTCAAAACAGTTTTGAAGGTGTTGGTTTTTGATATATATATATATATATATGTAACTTGTTTATCTCTGCAGGAGGACACATCACTTGATGATCTCTGCTCTGAAATAGTTTCCAAGTGGAACGAGATGCAAACCTGTGTGCATTCATCTGAAGGTTTGTTCTCTCCATCATGTTCAGTGAGTGACATTATTGACGAGGAATTCTCAAACGGCCACGGGCGATGAGATGCCTCGCGTTGTAAGGATTTGGTTGATGCATGAAAGGCTTTCCGATTTGCAAATGGACCTTCAACATAAACTTTATTTGTATCATTATTAAATGAATCTGTTTTGTTTTTCCATTTTGTGTAAAATACCACTCCGGTGCTGAAACTCTCAAAGGAACACCTGCTGCCTGGTTGTCACATCTTGTCCCACTCATGACTTGTCTGCATACTGGATGGTTTGAGGAACCAACTCCGCTCTCTTCAGCACAGACATTCTTTTGAAGACGATCACAATGATGTTGAAATCTGTCAACAGATGTTTTCTTCTTTTTTCCTTCATGATAAAAACAATTTCAATCATGTGGAATGAAATCCGTTCACTTTTAACTTCTTTCAGACAACTGCACATTCTAATACATCATACCGTATATCCCATCCCACTGATAAGTAAACAGCAACTGCATCACTCTCTGCTGATCTGGAATTGAAGACACGTTTGTCTGATGAATATAACATGTCATTCAATCCCGATAAATATCAGTCTCATCTTGTCACCACTTCGCCATTGGAAGAGCCATTCAGAGTCTTGAAATTCTCGGCCTCGCTATCCACGTTGACCTCTCCTGGCCTCAAAAGCCAACCACAGACTGGGCATCCCCTGTCGTTCCGAGTCATTCCTTGAAAAACAGCTCATCCTCCAGGCCTTTGTCCGTAGCTTAATGGAGTACTGACCACATCATGCATTTTCTGGCAGGTGGAGAAGACAGCGTTCAGGTGCTGATGGGACTCATGGAGCGGCAGGTCATTTTGGTTGAGCCTGCTCCAGCTTCGGCCTCCACAAGAAACAATGTGCAGGAGGCAGAGGAGAGGCAGCGCAGAGAAGCGCTGATTGCACAATACGGAATGCTGGAAGAGATCGATACATATCCTTTGAAAGTGGTTGGTCGGTGATCATTTCACGATGGTTTGTGAGTGGTGGGACATTATTTACTCATCACTAGTTTATACCCGTAATCTGTCTTTTAAACGATCACTAACACTGTCGTTGTGTGTCCTGGGGTTGCATCTTCCTTCGTTATTGTCCTGCTGTCTTCTTACAGTCACCATTTTGGCAATGTTGTTGCTTGTTCGTGCATATTGGATCCATTCCAGACTCGCTCGGCATTTTTGTTTTTTTTTAAATAACCCGTTGACAACAACAACAACAAAAAAGCTTTAAAGCTTCTCTGCTTATCCGTCTACACATTGTGGTCAGCTGCTGTGCCTTGCATTCTCACATCACTCACTGGCTGTCACCTGACATGCAATGCATATGTTGAGCTTTTTATATTGGGAGTGGGAATCCCTACCGTTTCATGTGTCCGCGATCCTTAATGAGGGGACTGTTGATGAGGAAGACGATGGCACGAGTGCATCTGGCAACACGGACGAAGATCCCGGTATCCTACTTTGGCAAAGCGCGTGGATCTCATGATAATCATCCCATGTCCCATATTCCCTCCCCATGTGTCCTTTGCAAGGTGCTGCTCATATTATCTGAGAAGTGAGGTTACGCTTTTAATAACCAGCTTGAGACAAACATCAAGGGCGTTACTGCTTTTGATTCAGTCTGTAAGATCTTATTGAAACGAATCGTTTTTAAAACCAATTTTGATTTGTCGGTCAGTCTCAAATTGTTATGCCTACACTTTTGTTTGTGTTTGAAAAAAAAAAAATGGGGGGCTATTGTCATCTGCTCTGTCTGTCTGTCTGTCTGTCTGTCCGTCACGCTATGTCTTTCTAAAGAGTTCGGCAGAAATTCACCAAACGTAGTTGTGATCAACACATGGTACGGATGTGCAAGAGAAGTGTCATCTTTGGCCCTCCCTCCTGGGACGAGGTCAAAAGGTCAGGGTGGTGGTTGGGGGATCAAAAGGTCATTGGGGGGTGCATGAAATAAGTAACGATTTTGGATTTGACCTCCCACCCCCCCCCCTTCGTCCAGTCATGCCCCAGAGGGTGGAGACTTCGGGGTCATAGGGGTCAAAACGGAAATTTTATAAATTCAAAATTTGATATTTGCTCATTCCTCGTGCAACTTTTTGCCATCTTTCAACTTTGTTTTTGGTGGGAAGCGTGGCGATTTGTGCTGGCCCGCCATTGACTTCGCTCGAGTTCGTGTTCACGAGAGGACGTGATATGTTTCACGAGTTTTACTCCTTTCTTGTTAAAATGGTTTAAAAGCTTAGATTTTTTTTTTGTTATTATGATTATTGTTTCCTGAAATTCTGGTGTTGGCTTAGTGGTTAGGGTGGCGGCTTGGGATCCAAAAGGTCCGGAGTTCAAGCCCCGTTGGGCCACTGAATTAATACACCAGGGGGTTGACTCAGCCTGTCATCCTTCCGAGGTCGGCGAAATGAGTACCAGTGTGTACTGGGAGAGGGGCACTGCATCAGCGACACAGTCGCGCTTCCAATAAATGATAGCTACCCCGGCAGCTAAGCTGCCATACGCAAGAAGAAGATTGTTTCCTGACACAAAACATTTATTTGTGAAGAATGACGACATTCCAGAAAATGTAATTACCTCCACAACTGAATGTGGATGGAGGTTGTGTGTGCATGCGCGCGTGCGTGCACAAAATATCTCAAAAAGTAGTGGATGGATTCCAACGAAATTTGGTGGGCAGGTTGGGTATGTACTGGAACAAGGAAGAATTGTTTCGATTATGGTGAAGACATGAATCCGGATCTGGATACGAGAATTATTTAATTCTTTACTGATTCTTCACCATTGAGAGATGGGGCTAAAAATGATAGGGAGCACGATCTATCAAAAGGTTGTGTACGAATTCAGACGAAACTTGGTGGACGCATTGGGTGTGTGACAACAAAGAATTGATTCAATTTTGGTGAAGATCTGAATCTGAATCTGGATCCGGATCTGATTTTTTTTTTTAAAAGTGATTCTTCACCATTGAGTGATCGGGCTAAACCGATATATAGCACAATATCTCAAGAAGCTGTGGACAGATTCGGACGAAACTTGGTAGATGAGATGGTTATGTGACGAGGACAAGCCAATTGGATTTTATTTCAGGACCGAATCCAGATCCAGCCTATTTGTGGGATACAAAACTTTAACGAATCAGTCTGCCATATTTATGCGCTCTACTGTGTGCCCTTCTGGTTTTAATTGCTTTTGGAAGCAGGTTTTTGAACGTCCATATATTGCTGTACAAGTGTCATAGTGCGACATCTTTCTGAATCCTATTTTATCAATAACGCATTTAATTGTATCCAGCACTTTGGTAACTCTATACTGCTGAATGGATGTGGATACAAGGATTGTATTTTTCCACCGTTCATTTGCAAAATTTTTTTACTGTTTGGTTTTTCCTATTTTAAGTACGAGGTGGTGTTAAACTCATTAGGAATTGTTTAAAGATATTTGAATTTCCTTGACCTCATCATCAATGCCATTGCTTAACCCTCTTCTCGCAATCTGCTGGTGGCCTGGCTTACACCTATGATGCTTTAAGTCATGTTCCGAAATACCAATGCGTTAAAGGTCGCACAGGCACAGCGCGAGACACGAGAGCGATCACGCTTGGAGACTCAGCAACGACGAGTGGACAACGTGCAGCAACGGGAACGTGACCGACTGGCCCGGCAGGAGAAACTCGATGAACGGCGCAAGAAGTGCCAGCGCGGTGAGCGACGAAGATGAGCATGCTGGGACCGTCTTCAGACGTTCATCCTGACACTACCTGCCAGTCGTACTTGCCAATGTTTGAAACTGGTATGGCGTGGGAGTCCACTCGCATTGAGTTATTGAACATGCACTGCCTTTGATCTTGTTAGATTGGACATGGATGTGCCATTAGCTTGGGGGATTTTACTTCTGCATGTGAACCAAGGTGAGTGCTACTCGACATAAAGTGTGTGGCCAAGTGCAAAACTTAAACAAAATGAGACAAACACAATGCACAATGGCTTTTGGCTCCAAAGTTCCTTTCCTCTTTTTCCATGTCCAGCAAGTTTACCTTTGCTCCAATTTGTACTTAGCGGTCACAATTGGTGAAGTGATGTTAAGGCGATCTGTCATTGTTATAGACGATCTTGGGTTTAATTTGCGAACGGGTTCTTACCCACAAGTATTTGATAACAACCAACGATTGCAGTGTTATTTGATGCTGTTAACCTGGACATTGCTCTGACTCGATCAAATGTGATGGATTATGAGATGCAGTGTCTTCTGTTTTTTGTTTTTTCTTTCCATCAGCAATGTATGTGGTGCAGGGTTGGGGAGCATCGAGGGTGGATTTTGAAACATGTTTTTGATAAAGTATGTTTTCCTCGTGTGATTACATTTGCATAATTGGTGAATTGTAATGGAATACTCGCTGTAGCTGTTGAAAAATCGAGGTTGAATTGTCTATTGGATAGCTCTGACATTTCAAGATTAAAAATGGCATTTTCTATGAAGTTGTCAATGTTTTGGCAATTGCTGTTGTAATCATGAAATTGAAGGGCTGGCAGGGTGTCCTCGAGATATGCACACCGGCCTCTGAGCCGTCTCGCCTGGGTTCGGATCTCAGCCCGGTTTATTCGTTTTAACAAGAAGATGTGATACGATTCATGACTTTTACTACTTTCGAGTTAAAATGGTTTAAAAACAGGGTTTTTTGTTTTTGATTATTGGTTCCTTACACGAAACATCTACAGGTGAAAAAAAATGACGACTTGCAAATGTACTTTTAATGACTTTTGGAAGCAGGTTTTTTGAATGGCTGTATATCGATGTACGACTCTCGCATCTTGATGTCTTTAATCCTTTCTTCTGAATCTTATTTTATCAATAACACTTTTAATTTCACCTTAAAAACAGCTGTTCACCACCACCTCTTATGTTCCCCCATCCAAAACCTCGATCTTTTCTACCCCCGTGAATCCATCCCAAACCCACCTCCTTCAAATTCCCTGCTTTCCTTCCTGAAAGTCCTTGAAATGTCCATCTTGTGTTCCCTGCCCCCATCTCTCTCCCTTCCACAGATCTGATGTCCCTGTTCCCCACTCTTTTCTCCCGCCCCTCTTGTCTCCCACCCCCTTGCTGTACGCTGTGTTGGCTCTCATACGAGCCTCGACAATGTATACAAAAAAATATGAATAAAATTGTATACAGTGCTTTGATTATATATCCATTGCCGAATGGATGTGATGACAAGGATTGTATTTTCCCACCATTCATTACCTCCACCACCAAAGGTGGATGGACGTTATGTTTTCATCTCAGTGTGTTTGTCTGTTGGGTCGCCGAAATAGGTGACCCTTATTGTCAGTAATTCTGTCTGTTTGTTCGTTTGTCATCAGCCTAATTGGTAGTAAACGTGGGCGGATTTTGACCAAACTCGGGTGGTAGGTACATCTTATGACCTCATGCTTTGGAAATTGTGATGGTTGCTGGGGACGCTTTGGTTCCCTCGCAACAACCGAAAAACCTTCAAAATCGGTATGGTTCACGCGAAATAAATTCCGAAAGCCATTATCCCATGTTGGGTTATGGAATTTGGCACGAATGATCTACAGGTGATGCTCTATCAAATATATTCTGGATTTTGTGATGTATTGAATACTTTACCCGCAGCGCCCCCTACAATTAGGGTATGTGCAAAAATTGGTGAAAATTGAAGGCCCCCTCGCGACCAGGTGAGTGCATCGATACGAATGAAACATTGCAGGTCCATGGTACTCAATGAGTACTACAACTTTGCCTCTGGACATATTGACCGATTTAGCTTAGGTCAGGGGTCAAAGGTCAATTGGTGCAAAAATCGATAATATGCGAGAGCTGGAGGTGCCTTCGCGCCAAATGCTACTCCTCCTAGGGTTATGGTTGGATGGTCATGAAAATTCACACTAATCGTCTGGAATACATTGTGCACAAACGATCGAGCTGGATTTTCAATTTAGATCTTTGTTCACCCACAGCACCCCCTCAAACTTTGGGGATTTCCGATTTCAAACCGCATTTTCGGTACTTTTCATTCAAATGGATACCGAGTAGTTATCAGTGGATGGAACTGGATGAGATTTGATATGCATAATCTTAAGGTGATTCCCTATCCACTATATAACATCCATTTTGCTCTATATCTTATCGTTTCCATGCTCGGCGACCCATCGCCGCCTACCGGCTTGTTTGTTTGTTTGTCAACCACCGACAAGTCACAATTTTAAACTGATCTTCACCAAACTTCACCACCCAGTAGAGTTTGTCACAAGGAAGAAGCCTATTGTTTTTTAAGTAAAAAGGTAAACATAGACCAAAGGTCAACAACTTCGGTGAAATTTGTAAAATACTCAAGTTTTTTTAATCCCATTGACTTGACATTTGAAGAGGATTTGCACATCAGGTTACTGAATTCAACCACCAATTATTTTGATCGTCAAATTTGTTTCAGGGATTTCACAATTATCGTGCTCTACACATCTTTCTTGTTTGTTTGTCTTTCAGCAGAATGTCTCAAGTGCGTGATCTCTAAGGATTTCCTTTTTTGTCTTTACCGAAGGTGAACGGAGGTTGTTTTCACCTGTCTGTCTGTCTGTGAAGAGGATATCTCAAAAAGTTGTGGACGGATTCAGCCGAATTTTGGTGGAGAGGTTTTTAGTGTATGACAAAGACAAAATGATTAGATTTTGGTGAAAATCCAGATCTGGATCCGAGAATTTTAAAGTGATTTTCACCATTGAGAGATAGGGTGAAAAACAATGCACGGCACAATATCTCAAAAAGTTATGGATGGATTCGAATGAAACTTGGTAAACAGGTGAGATGTGTGACAAGGAAGAATTTATTTGATTTTTGTGAAGATCTGAATCCTGACCCAATAATTTTTTTAAGTGATTCTTTATCATTGAGTGATGGGGCTAAAAACGATATGGAGCACGATATCTCCAAAAGTTGTGATTGGATTATGACAAAACCTAGTGGATGAGTTGGTTAGATGACGAGAACAAGCCGATTAGATTTTGGTCGTGGGATACAAAACGTAAACTGTTCAGCCTGGTGGAGGTACGCGCCCTACCGAGTGCTGTTCTTGTCCTGTCTGTTTGGTTTTTGTCGATCGCCTGCAGGTCACATTTTTACTCCCACCTTTATAGTTAAAATCCATAGTTGTGGGGGAGTTAGCCCATCCGTAAAAACTGCTTCTTATGTCATCCCTTCATGTTCAGCCTTTTTTTATAGCTTGTTGGTTGCATCATTGGTTAGGGGCACAGCTATGCTACTGATGCAGTGCCCCTATTACCTGTACACTGGTGCTCATTTCACCGATCTCAGAAGGATGGCAGGCTGAGTCAAACCCCTGGTGTTAATTCAACAGTCAACAAGGCTAAAAACTCAGGACCCTAGGATCCTAAGCCACCACCCTAACCGCTAAACCCACGCCAGGCCTGGCTCTTATCCAGTGATGTAAATGGTTTAAATAACGATTGATGGGACTGTGTGAACACACTCCCATCCACCAACTCAACCTGAAATTTCAAATCCTTTCCGTTAATCGCCATCACTTATGAACACAGGGATAAATGTGTGATTCCGTGACTTCAGAGATTCTTGTTACAAGATATACACAACTGGTCAAAAGTATTAGAACACCCCCATTTTTCCATCTTTTATTGAAATTTAAGAAGTTTAATGTTTCAATGTACTCTGAAATTAAAGCATAGAACAAATAAACAATTTCAGATAAAAAAGAAATCATGGAATCGTTTTGTTGAACAAAATTTAGTCTAAATTTTTGACTCATAAAGGTAGCCACCTTTTGCAGATAGAACAGCCGAACTTACTCGTGGCATTCTTTCTACAATGGAAATCAAATATTGTTCAGAAAGTTCTTCCCAACACTGTTGTAGAAGTTCCCACAAATGTGTTGCACTTGTAGGTTGCTTTGTTTTCACCCTTCTGTCCAGTTAATCCCAAACCAGCTCGATGGGGTTCAAGTCTGGAGACTGTGCTGGCCATTCCATGACTTGAAGCCTACCGTCTTGTTCTTTTGTTCTAAGGTAGTTCTGACATCGTTTGGTGGTATGTTTTGGGTCGTTATCTTGCTGTAGGATGAACCCCTGACCAACTAGGCGTAGACCAAAGGGTAATGCATGGCGCTGAAAAATGCTGTGGTAGCCCTTTTGGTTCAGGGTGCCAGTCGCTGACTCTGGCGAAGGACTCTGGCAAGTCATAAATACGGATGGACACTGGGACCCACTCCATGAACTCCAATAAGCAAGTTGGGAATCACGACTCGATATCCGACGTCATTGGTATCAATATCCAGAGTCCTGACAGGCCAGCATCCTCAGAGGTCATCCCATCGCTAAAACATTTATAATTTGCTCCAAAATCAACAGCAAAGTGAGAAATCCTCCAAATATCTAAATCAGAACATGGAACCTAATAATCCAATTAGGATGTGTTTATAAAGCTCGTACAACATTCACCATTTCAATAACTATTCAGGGGATGGAGTGAATCGGTCCCGGTAAAGTGATACAATGCTCGTACGAAGAATGGCAAGCCTTGGGATTGAGCAACTGATGTTGCATCACCATTTCATGGTAGGTCAGAAGTACTTCAGAGCTTTGGCTGAGTGAAACCAAGAGTGCAACACAATTTACCTTTTCAACACTCCATTGAAATTATTTATATTGAATGATTAACTTAAACTTTTTCCATCACTGGGGAAGCATATTTTTGCTTTATTTTCCCCATCACTGGTGATGGCTAATCTTCTTAGTATCAAATAAATCCAAAAAGTAACAAGAATATATTGATGATTATGATTTCAGTCATTATCTCCACCACCAAAGGGGGGCGGAGGTTATGTTTCCACCAGTCTGTCTGTGAACAGGATATCTCAAAAACTTGATGGACAGGTTGGGAGTGTGACAAGAACAAATCAATTCGATGTTGGCGAAGATCCGAATCTGGATAGAAGAATTTAAGACATTATCCTCTGATCACCATTGAGAGATGGGTTCAAAAACGATGTACAACATCATACTTCTAAAAGTTGTGGACAAGTTACGACAAAACTTCTTGGACAAGTTGCTTTGATGACAAGACCAAGCCAATTTGATTTTGGTTCAGGTCCCAATCCTGATCGAGCCTTTCAGTGGAATACACAATGTAAACTGTTGAGCACAGTGTGACCACTCCTTGGCTTTTTTTCACAAGATCTTGGCTATTCGTTGTTCACCTTGGCGTCTTGGCTTTTTTCATTGGCTCACCTTGGCATTTATGAAAATGAGGAGTGGTCACACTGGTTCAGCATGGTGGAGGTATGCGGTCTACCGAGTGCCATTCCAGTTCTTAATCTATCAAAATTCAAAAAACAAAGAAAAACCAAACATAATGATTTCTACGATGAAATGAAGCTCGACCCAAGGTGCTTTGTGGGCTCTGGCGAGCGAACAGTTCAATAATGGCATCAAAATCCAATTTCCTTGCTGAAGGCGCTTCCACCGGTGCTTCCAAATTTGTCAGTTGATCTTGACACGTGGTTGATCTCAGGACATTTTTTTTTACTCTTGCCATTGTATTGAAAGAGCATTCCGCCTGTGCAATGGTGACCGCAAGAGTACAGAAGATGCTAAGCACGATGGAGATATTGGGGAACAAGGTATCAAATTTCATCAGATGAAGTGGTGGTGGAATTACTCGAACGTCAAGTGGAATTGAACGTTACTCCTGTCCCAGAGAGAGTTGAATCATTTATTTACATGTGCATGGGAACAAACAAATGCACAGAAAAACACCGACATGAGTTCCTGTGAACTTGCTTCTCTCAGTTCTGTTTCACAAGCCAAGCTTCTTTATAGCAAAGTTATTTGCACAGAACGAGGGAAGGAGGGGGCATGTGTTGGACAAAGAACAGTACATGTTTTTTTTTTTAAACAAAATTACATATCACTCAATGTCCCTCAATTTCTTAATTAGTGGAACACCATGTATGGTTTGTGTGCCAGCATGGTAACACCGGTCACAATGTGTGAGCATGGGAATTCATCTTCCACTCATTCGTGGTTCAATTCACAGGACAAAGGGCTCCCTCATCCTGAGGACAATATATATGTTGCAATCGTGCTAAGGCAAATGTGTGGGCTGCTTCCTCTCTTCAAGGATGTGATAAAGATGTTTCATTTCTAATACAAAAATACTTTGATTTGCCTCAACTCTGGGTCAGATGATCTTATACCCATGATCTTTCTTGGTGATCAACTCCAAATATGGTGACAAAAATGACTTTTAGTTAATTATAATGCTTTGCAATAGACGTTGTACCTTTACAAGCATTTGAAAGCACACAAGAGGAAATTAGTATCATCACCTTATAGAACAGAAAATGGTTGGTGATGCATGTTATACATTTCACAAGATGGAAATAATTATTTTTCTTCCACAGAGGTGTCTGTCCCAGATTTGCTTTGTGGATCACCTTTAAGTGTTCCATTTCATCCACGAGATCCTCAGAAACATCAACACTGTACTTCTCACAAAGTACTCCAGCTTGTTTGGATAACTCTTCTTGGTTCAAGTTTGGATGTTTATACATGACACCAAATGTCACCCCGAGTTATGTGGCTGCCTCATAACATCTTATCTGGCCATGTTTCTGATGACAGTCCAGAAGAGCCTCCAAAACTTGACGCTTGGAACGATCTTCAGGGTTGGAATCAACCACCTCTTCGCTCAATGTCTTATGTGCAAATCTCAAATCCAAATCCCCCAAACACTTCACTCAAATCACCCAAAAACTTCACTCAAATACCCCCAAACGCTTCACTCAAATCCCCCAAAAACTTCACTCAAATACCCCCAAACGCTTCACTCAAATCCCCCAAACGCTTCACTCAAATCCCCCAAACGCTTCACTCAAATCCCCCAAACACTTCACTCAAATCCCCCAAACACTTCACTCACATCCCCCAAAAACTTCACTCAAATCCCCCAAAAACTTCACTCAAATCCCCCAAAAGCTTCACTCAAACCTCTTCCCACATCGAATTTTCTCTGTCAACATCAATGAGGTTGCCAACACTTCACTCAAATCCCCCAAACGCTTCATTCAAATCTCCGAAATGCTTCACTCAAATCCCACAAACACTTCACTCAAATCCCCCAAACACTTCACTCAAATCCCCCAAACACTTCACTCAAACCCCAAAAACTTCACTCAAATCCCCAAAACTTCACTCAAATCCCCAAACGCTTCACTCACATCCCTCAAACACTTCACTCAAATCCCCAAAAACTTCACTCAAATCCCCCAAAAACTTCACTCAAATACCCCAAACGCTTCACTCAAATCCCCCAAATGCTTCACTCAAATCCCCCAAACACTTCACTCACATCCCTCAAACACTTCACTCAAATCCCCCAAAACTTCACTCAAATCCCCAAAAACTTCACTCAAATACCCCCAAACGCTTCACTCAAATCCCCAAACGCTTCACTCAAATCCCCCAAACGCTTCACTCAAATCCCCAAACACTTCACTCACATCCCTCAAACACTTCACTCAAATCACCCAAAAACTTCACTCAAATACCCCCAAACGCTTCACTCAAATCCCCCCAAACGCTTCACTCAAATCCCCCAAATGCTTCACTCAAATCCCCCAAACACTTCACTAAAACCCCCAAAACTTCACTCAAATACCCCCAAATGCTTCACTCAAATCCCCAAACGCTTCACTCAAATCCCCCAAACGCTTCACTCAAATCCCCAAACGCTTCACTCAAATCCCCCAAACACTTCCCTCAAATCCCGCAAACACTTCACTCACATCCCTCAAACACTTCATCAAATCACCCAAAACTTCACTCAAATCCCCAAACGCTTCACTCAAATCCCCCAAACACTTCACTCAAATCCCCAAACACTTCACTCAAATCCCCCAAACACTTCACTCAAATCCCCCAAACACTTCACCCAAATCCCCCAAACACTTCACTCACATCCCTCAAACACTTCACTCAAAACCCCCAAAAACCTCACTCAAATCCCCAAACGCTTCACTCAAATCCCCCAAACACTTCACTCAAATCCCCCAAACACTTCACTCAAATCCCCAAATGCTTCACTCAAATCCCCAAACACTTCACTCACATCCCTCAAACACTTCACTCAAATCCCCCAAAACTTCACTCAAATCCCCAAAAACTTCACTCAAATCCCCAAAAACTTCACTCAAATCCCCAAAAACTTCACTCAAATCCCCAAAAGCTTCACTCAAACCTCTTCCCACATCGAATTTTCTCTGTCAACATCAATGAGGTTGCCAACACTACACTCAAATCCCCCAAACGCTTCACTCAAATCCCCAAATGCTTCACTCAAATCTCCAAAATGCTTCACTCAAATCCCCAAACGCTTCACTCAAATCCCCAAACGCTTCACTCAAATCTCTGAAATGCTTCACTCAAATCCCCCAAATGCTTCACTCAAATCCCCCAAACGCTTCACTCAAATCCCCCAAACACTTCACTCAAATCCCCCAAACACTTCACTCAAATCCCCAAAAACTTCACTCAAATCCCCCAAACACTTCACTCAAATCCCCAAACACTTCACTCAAATCCCCAAAAACGTCACTCAAATCCCCAAAAACGTCACTCAAATACCCCCAAACGCTTCAGTCAAATCCCCCAAACGCTTCACTCAAATCCCCCAAACGCTTCACTCAAATCCCCAAAAACTTCACTCAAATACCCCCAAACGCTTCACTCAAATCCCCAAACGCTTCACTCAAATCCCCCAAACACTTCACTCAAATCCCCAAACACTTCACTCACATCCCTCAAACACTTCACTCAAATCACCCAAAAACTTCACTCAAATACCCCCAAACGCTTCACTCAAATCCCCCAAACGCTTCACTCAAATCCCGCAAATGCTTCACTCAAATCCCCCAAACACTTCACTAAAACCCCCAAAAACTTCACTCAAATCCCCCAAACGCTTCACTCAAATCCCCAAACGCTTCACTCAAATCCCCAAACGCTTCACTCAAATCCCCCAAACGCTTCACTCAAATCCCCAAAAGCTTCACTCAAATCCCCAAACACTTCACTCAAATTCCCCAAACACTTCAAATCCCCAAACACTTCACTCAAATCCCCCAAACACTTCACTCAAATCCCCCAAACACTTCATTCAAATCCCCAAACACTTCATTCAAATCCCCAAACACTTCACTCAAATCACCAAAAAACTTCACTCAAATACCCCCAAACGCTTCACTCAAATCCCCCAAAAACTTCACTCAAATACCCCCAAACGATCCACTCAAATACCCCCAAACCCTTCACTCAAATCCCGCAAACTCTTCACTCAAATCCCCCAAACACTTCACTCGCATCCCTCAAACACTTCACTCAAATCACCCAAAAACTTCACTCAAAACCGTCCAAAACTTCACTCAAATCCCCAAAAACTTCACTCAAATCCCTAAACACTTCACTCAAATCCCCCAAACGCTTCACTCAAATCCCCAAACACTTCCCTCAAATCCCCAAACACGTCACTCACATCCCTCAAATCACCCAAAACTTCACTCAAATACCCCCAAACGCTTCACTCAAATCCCCAAAAACTTCGCTCAAATGCCGCCAAACGCTGCACTCAAATCCCCCAGACGCTTCACTCAAATCCCCCAAACACTTCCCTCAAATCGCCCAAACACTTCACTCACATCCCTCAAACGCTTCATCAAATGACCCAAGAGCTTCACTCAAATCCCCCAAACGCTTCACTCAAATCCCCAAACGCTTCACTCAAATCTCCCAAAAACTTCACTCAAATCCCCCAAAACTTCACTCAAATCCCCTAAACACTTCACTCAAATCCCCAAAAACTTCACTCAAATCCCCCAAATGCTTCACTCAAATCCCCCAAACACTTCACTCAAATCCCCCAAACACTTCACTCAAATCCCCAAACGCTTCACTCAAATCCCCCAAACACTTCACTCACATCCCTCAAACACTTCACTCAAATCCCCCAAAAACTTCACTCAAATCCCCAAAAACTTCACTCAAATCCCCCAAATACTTCACTCAAATCCCCCAAAAGCTTCACTCAAACCTCTTCCCACATCGAATTTTCTCTGTCAACATCAATGAGGTTGCCAACACTTCACTCAAATCCCCCAAACGCTTCACTCAAATCCCCCAAATGCTTCACTCAAATCTCCAAAATGCTTCACTCAAATCCCCCAAACGCTTCACTCAAATCCCCCAAACGCTTCACTCAAATCTCTGAAATGCTTCACTCAAATCCCCCAAACGCTTCACTCAAATCCCCCAAACGCTTCACTCAAATCCCCCAAACACTTCACTCAAATCCCCCAAAAACTTCACTCAAATCCCCCAAAAACTTCACTCAAATACCCCCAAACGCTTCACTCAAATCCCCCAAACGCTTCACTGACATCCCTCAAACACTTCACTCAAATCCCCCAAACACTTCACTCAAATCCCCCAAACACTTCATTCAAATCCCCCAAAGACTTCACTCAAATAACCCCAAACGCTTCACTCAAATCCCCCAAAAACTTCACTCAAATACCCCCAAACGCTTCACTCAAATACCCCCAAACGCTTCACTCAAATCCCCAAACGCTTCACTCAAATCCCCCAAACGCTTCACTCAAATTTCCCAAAAATTTCACTCAAATCCCCCAATAACTTCACTCAAATCCCCTAAACACTTCACTCAAATCCCCCAAACGCTTCACTCAAATCCCCAAATGCTTCACTCAAATCCCCCAAACACTTCACTCAAATCCCCAAACACTTCACTCAAATCCCCCAAACACTTCACTCACATCCCTCAAACACTTCACTCAAATCCCCCAAAAACTTCACTCAAATCCCCCAAAAACTTCACTCAAATCCCCAAAAGCTTCACTCAAATACCCCCAAACGCTTCACTCAAATCCCCAAACACTTCACTCAAATCCCTCAAACACTTCACTCAAATCCACCAAAAACTTCACTCAAATCCCCCAAAAACTTCACTCAAATACCCGCAAAGCTTCACTCAAATCCCCAAACGCTTCACTCAAATCCCCAAACGCTCCATTCAAATCCCCCAAACGCTTCACTCAAATCCCCCAAACACTTCACTCAAATCCCTCAAACACTTCACTCAAATCCCCAAAACTTCACTCAAATCCCCCAAAAACTTCACTCAAATACCATAAGCTTCACTCAAATCCCCCAAACGCTTCACTCAAATCCCCAAACGCTCCATTCAAATCCCCAAACGCTTCACTCAAATCCCCAAACACTTCACTCAAATCCCCAAACACTTCACTCAAATCCCCAAACACTTCACTCAAATCCCCCAAACACTTCACTCAAATCCCCCAAACACTTCACTCACATCCCTCAAACACTTCACTCAAATCCCCCAAAAACCTCACTCAAATCCCCCAAACGCTTCACTCAAATCCCCAAACACTTCCCTCAAATCCCCAAACACTTCACTCACATCCCTCAAACACTTCATCAAATCACCCAAAAACTTCACTCAAATCCCCCAAATGCTTCACTCAAATCCCCAAACGCTTCACTCAAATCCCCCAAACACTTCACTCAAATCCCCCAAACACTTCACTCAAATCCCCCAAATGCTTCACTCAAATCCCCAAACACTTCACTCACATCCCTCAAACACTTCACTCAAATCCCCCAAAACTTCACTCAAATCCCCAAAAACTTCACTCAAATCCCCAAAAACTTCACTCAAATCCCCCAAAAGCTTCACTCAAACCTCTTCCCACATCGAATTTTCTCTGTCAACATCAATGAGGTTGCCAACACTACACTCAAATCCCCCAAACGCTTCACTCAAATCCCCCAAATGCTTCACTCAAATCTCCAAAATGCTTCACTCAAATCCCCAAACGCTTCACTCAAATCCCCCAAACGCTTCACTCAAATCTCTGAAATGCTTCACTCAAATCCCCAAATGCTTCACTCAAATCCCCCAAACGCTTCACTCAAATCCCCCAAACACTTCACTCAAATCCCCAAAAACTTCACTCAAATCCCCCAAAACTTCACTCAAATACCCCCAAACGCTTCACTCAAATCCCCCAAACGCTTCACTCACATCCCTCAAACACTTCACTCAAATCCCCCAAAACTTCACTCAAATCCCCAAAAACGTCACTCAAATCCCCAAAAACGTCACTCAAATACCCCCAAACGCTTCACTCAAATCCCCAAACGCTTCACTCAAATCCCCAAACGCTTCACTCACATCCCTCAAACACTTCACTTAAATCCCCAAAAACTTCACTCAAATACCCCCAAATGCTTCACTCAAATCCCCCAAATGCTTCAGTCAAATCCCCAAACACTTCACTCACATCCCTCAAACACTTCACTCAAATCCCCCAAAACTTCACTCAAATCCCCAAAAACTTCACCCAAATCCCCAAAAACTTCACTCAAATCCCCCAAAAGCTTCACTCAAACCTCTTCCCACATCGAATTTTCTCTGTCAACATCAATGAGGTTGCCAACACTACACTCAAATCCCCCAAACTCTTCACTCAAATCCCCCAAATGCTTCACTCAAATCTCCAAAATGCTTCACTCAAATCCCCCAAACGCTTCACTCAAATCCCCCAAACGCTTCACTCAAATCTCTGAAATGCTTCACTCAAATCCCCCAAATGCTTCACTCAAATCCCCCAAACGCTTCACTCAAATCCCCCAAACACTTCACTCAAATCCCCCAAAAACTTCACTCAAATCCCCAAAAACTTCACTCAAATACCCCCAAACGCTTCACTCAAATCCCCCAAACGCTTCACTCACATCCCTCAAACACTTCACTCAAATCCCCCAAAACTTCACTCAAATCCCCCAAAAACGTCACTCAAATCCCCCAAAAACGTCACTCAAATACCCCCAAACGCTTCACTCAAATCCCCAAACGCTTCACTCAAATCCCCAAACACTTCACTCACATCCCTCAAACACTTCACTCAAATCCCCCAAAACTTCACTCAAATCCCCCAAAAACTTCACTCAAATACCCCCAAACGCTTCACTCAAATCCCCAAAAACTTCACTCAAATCCCCCAAAACTTCACTCAAATCCCTAAACACTTCACTCAAATCCCCAAAAACTTCACTCAAATCCCCCAAATGCTTCACTCAAATCCCCAAACACTTCACTCAAATCCCCCAAACACTTCACTCAAATCCCCAAACGCTTCACTCAAATCCCCCAAACACTTCACTCACATCCCTCAAACACTTCACTCAAATCCCCAAAAACTTCACTCAAATCCCCAAAAACTTCACTCAAATCCCCAAATACTTCACTCAAATCCCCCAAAAGCTTCACTCAAACCTCTTCCCACATCGAATTTTCTCTGTCAACATCAATGAGGTTGCCAACACTTCACTCAAATCCCCCAAACGCTTCACTCAAATCCCCCAAATGCTTCACTCAAATCTCCAAAATGCTTCACTCAAATCCCCCAAATGCTTCACTCAAATCCCCCAAACGCTTCACTCAAATCTCTGAAATGCTTCACTCAAATCCCCCAAACGCTTCACTCAAATCCCCCAAACGCTTCACTCAAATCCCCCAACACTTCACTCAAATCCCCAAAAACTTCACTCAAATCCCCAAAAACTTCACTCAAATACCCCCAAACGCTTCACTCAAATCCCCCAAACGCTTCACTCACATCCCTCAAACGCTTCACTCAAATCCCCCAAACACTTCACTCAAATCCCCCAAACACTTCATTCAAATCCCCCAAAGACTTCACTCAAATACCCCCAAACGCTTCACTCAAATCCCCAAAACTTCACTCAAATACCCCCAAACGCTTCACTCAAATCCCCAAACGCTTCACTCAAATCCCCCAAACGCTTCACTCAAATCCCCCAAACGCTTCACTCAAATTTCCCAAAAACTTCACTCAAATCCCCCAAAACTTCACTCAAATCCCTAAACACTTCACTCAAATCCCCCAAACGCTTCACTCAAATCCCCAAATGCTTCACTCAAATCCCCCAAACGCTTCACTCAAATCCCCCAAACGCTTCACTCAAATCCCCCAAACACTTCACTCACATCCCTCAAACACTTCACTCAAATCCCCCCAAAACTTCACTCAAATCCCCCAAAAACTTCACTCAAATCCCCCAAAAGCTTCACTCAAATACCCCCAAACGCTTCACTCAAATCCCCCAAACACTTCACTCAAATCCCTCAAACACTTCACTCAAATCCCCCAAAAACTTCACTCAAATCCCCAAAAACTTCACTCAAATACCCGCAAAGCTTCACTCAAATCCCCAAATGCTTCACTCAAATCCCCCAAACGCTCCATTCAAATCCCCCAAACGCTTCACTCAAATCCCCAAACACTTCACTCAAATCCCTCAAACACTTCACTCAAATCCCCAAAAACTTCACTCAAATCCCCAAAACTTCACTCAAATACCCGCATAAGCTTCACTCAAATCCCCCAAACGCTTCACTCAAATCCCCCAAACGCTCCATTCAAATCCCCCAAACGCTTCACTCAAATCCCCCAAACACTTCACTCAAATCCCCAAACACTTCACTCAAATCCCCCAAACGCTTCACTCAAATCCCCCAAACGCTCCATTCAAATCCCCCAAACGCTTCACTCAAATCCCCCAAACACTTCACTCAAATCCCTCAAACACTTCACTCAAATCCCCCAAAAACTTCACTCAAATCCCACAAAAACTTCACTCAAATACCCGCAAAGCTTCACTCAAATCCCCCAAACGCTTCACTCAAATCCCCCAAACGCTCCATTCAAATCCCCCAAACGCTTCACTCAAATCCCCCAAACACTTCACTCAAATCCCCCAAACACTTCACTCAAATCCCCCAAACACTTCACTCAAATCCCCCAAACACTTCACTCAAATGCCCCAAACACTTCACTCACATTCGTCAAACACTTCACTCAAATCCCCAAAAACCTCACTCAAATCCCCCAAACGCTTCACTCAAATCCGCCAAACACTTCCCTCAAATCCCCCAAACACTTCACTCACATCCCTCAAACACTTCATCAAATCACCCAAAAACTTCACTCAAATCCCCCAAATGCTTCACTCAAATCCCCCAAACGCTTCACTCAAATCCCCCAAACACTTCACTCAAATCCCCAAACACTTCACTCAAATCCCCAAATGCTTCACTCAAATCCCCCAAACACTTCACTCAAATCCCTCAAACACTTCACTCAAATCCCCCAAAAACTTCACTCAAATCCCCCAAAAACTTCACTCAAATACCCGCATAAGCTTCACTCAAATCCCCAAATGCTTCACTCAAATCCCCCAAACGCTCCATTCAAATCCCCAAACGCTTCACTCAAATCCCCAAACACTTCACTCAAATCCCTCAAACACTTCACTCAAATCCCCAAAAACTTCACTCAAATCCCCCAAAAACTTCACTCAAATACCCGCAAAGCTTCACTCAAATCCCCAAACGCTTCACTCAAATCCCCCAAACGCTCCATTCAAATCCCCCAAACGCTTCACTCAAATCCCCCAAACACTTCACTCAAATCCCCCAAACACTTCACTCAAATCCCCCAAACGCTTCACTCAAATCCCCCAAACGCTCCATTCAAATCCCCCAAACGCTTCACTCAAATCCCCCAAACACTTCACTCAAATCCCTCAAACACTTCACTCAAATCCCCCAAAAACTTCACTCAAATCCCCCAAAAACTTCACTCAAATACCCGCAAAGCTTCACTCCAAATCCCCCAAACGCTTCACTCCAAATCCCCCAAACGCTCCATTCAAATCCCCCAAACGCTTCACTCAAATCCCCAAACACTTCACTCAAATCCCCCAAACACTTCACTCAAATCCCCAAACACTTCACTCAAATCCCCAAACACTTCACCCAAATCCCCCAAACACTTCACTCACATCCCTCAAACACTTCACTCAAATCCCCCAAAAACCTCACTCAAATCCCCCAAACGCTTCACTCAAATCCGCCAAACACTTCCCTCAAATCCCCCAAACACTTCACTCACATCCCTCAAACACTTCATCAAATCACCCAAAAACTTCACTCAAATCCCCCAAACGCTTCACTCAAATCCCCCAAACACTTCACTCAAATCCCCCAAACACTTCACTCAAATCCCCCAAACACTTCACTCAAATCCCCCAAACACTTCACCCAAATCCCCCAAACACTTCACTCACATCCCTCAAACACTTCACTCAAATCCCCTAAACACTTCACTCAAATCCCCCAAAAACTTCACTCAAATCCCCCAAATGCTTCACTCAAATCCCCAAACACTTCACTCAAATCCCCCAAACACTTCACTCAAATCCCCCAAACGCTTCACTCAAATCCCCAAACGCTTCACTCACATCCCTCAAACACTTCACTCAAATCCCCCAAAAACTTCACTCAAATCCCCAAAAACTTCACTCAAATCCCCCAAATACTTCACTCAAATCCCCCAAAAGCTTCACTCAAACCTCTTCCCACATCGAATTTTCTCTGTCAACATCAATGAGGTTGCCAACACTTCACTCAAATCCCCCAAACGCTTCATTCAAATCTCCGAAATGCTTCACTCAAATCCCACAAACACTTCACTCAAATCCCCCAAACGCTTCACTCAAATCCCCCAAATGCTTCACTCAAATCTGCAAAATGCTTCACTCAAATCCCCCAAACGCTTCACTCAAATCCCCCAAACGCTTCACTCAAATCTCTGAAATGCTTCACTCAAATCCCCCAAACGCTTCACTCAAATCCCCAAACGCTTCACTCAAATCCCCCAAACACTTCACTCAAATCCCCCAAAAACTTCACTCAAATCCCCAAAAACTTCACTCAAATACCCCCAAACGCTTCACTCAAATCCCCCAAACGCTTCACTCACATCCCTCAAACACTTCACTCAAATCCCCCAAAAACTTCACTCAAATCCCCCAAAAGCTTCACTCAAATACCCCCAAACGCTTCACTGAAATCCCCCAAACTTCACTCAAATACCCCCAAACGCTTCACTCAAATCCCCCAAACACTTCATTCAAATCCCCCAAAGACTTCACTCAAATCACCCAAACACTTCACTCAAATACCCCCAAACGCTTCACTGAAATCCCCAAAAACTTCACTCAAATACCCCCAAACGCTTCACTCAAATCCCCCAAACGCTTCACTCAAATCCCCAAACGCTTCACTCAAATCCCCCAAACGCTTCACTCAAATTTCCCAAAAACTTCACTCAAATCCCCCAAAAACTTCACTCAAATCCCCTAAACACTTCACTCAAATCCCCCAAACGCTTCACTCAAATCCCCCAAATGCTTCACTCAAATCCCCCAAACACTTCACTCAAATCCCCAAACACTTCACTCAAATCCCCCAAACACTTCACTCACATCCCTCAAACACTTCACTCAAATCCCTCAAAACTTCACTCAAATCCCCCAAAAACTTCACTCAAATCCCCCAAAAACTTCACTCAAATCCCCCAAAAGCTTCACTCAAATACCCCCAAACGCTTCACTCAAATCCCCAAACACTTCACTCAAATCCCTCAAACACTTCACTCAAATCCCTCAAACACTTCACTCAAATCCCCCAAAAACTTCACTCAAATCCCCAAAAACTTCACTCAAATACCCGCATAAAGCTTCACTCAAATCCCCAAACGCTTCACTCAAATCCCCCAAACGCTCCATTCAAATCCCCCAAACGCTTCACTCAAATCCCCCAAACACTTCACTCAAATCCCTCAAACACTTCACTCAAATCCCCCAAAAACTTCACTCAAATCCCCCAAAAACTTCACTCAAATACCATAAGCTTCACTCAAATCCCCCAAACGCTTCACTCAAATCCCCCAAACGCTCCATTCAAATCCCCCAAACGCTTCACTCAAATCCCCCAAACACTTCACTCAAATCCCCCAAACACTTCACTCAAATCCCCCAAACACTTCACTCAAATCCCCCAAACACTTCACTCACATCCCTCAAACATTTCACTCAAATCCCCAAAAACCTCACTCAAATCCCCAAAAACTTCACTCAAATCCCCAAAAACTTCACTCAAATCCCCCAAAAGCTTCACTCAAATACCCCCAAACACTTCACTCAAATCACCAAAAACTTCACTCAAATACCCCCAAACGCTTCACTCAAATCACCCAAAAACTTCACTCAAATACCCCCAAACGCTTCACTCAAATCCCCCAAACACTTAACTCAAATCCCCCAAACACTTCACTCACATCCCTCAAACACTTCACTCAAATCACCCAAAAACTTCACTCAAATCCCCCCAAAACTTCACTCAAATCCCCCAAAAACTTCACTCAAATCCCCTAAACACTTCACTCAAATCCCCCAAACGCTTCACTCAAATCCCCAAACACTTCCCTCAAATCCCCCAAACACGTCACTCACATCCCTCAAATCACCCAAAAACTTCACTCAAATCCCCCAAACACTTCATTCAAATCCCCCAAAACTTCACTCAAATCCCCAAAAACTTCACTCAAATACCCCCAAACGCTTCACTCAAATCCCCCAAACGCTTCACTCAAATCCCCCAAACACTTCACTCAAATCCCCAAACACTTCACTCACATCCCTCAAACACTTCACTCAAATCACCCAAAAACTTCACTCAAATACCCCCAAACGCTTCACTCAAATCCCCCAAACGCTTCACTCAAATCCCGCAAATGCTTCACTCAAATCCCCAAACACTTCACTAAAACCCCCAAAAACTTCACTCAAATCCCCCAAACGCTTCACTCAAATCCCCCAAACGCTTCACTCAAATCCCCAAACGCTTCACTCAAATCCCCCAAACGCTTCACTCAAATGCCCCAAACACTTCACTCAAATTCCCCAAACACTTCAAATCCCCCAAACACTTCACTCAAATCCCCAAACACTTCACTCAAATCCCCCAAACACTTCATTCAAATCCCCAAACACTTCATTCAAATCCACCAAACACTTCACTCAAATCACCCAAAAACTTCACTCAAATACCCCCAAACGCTTCACTCAAATCCCCAAAAACTTCACTCAAATACCCCCAAACGCTTCACTCAAATCCCCCAAACTCTTCACTCAAATCCCCAAACACTTCACTCGCATCCCTCAAACACTTCACTCAAATCACCCAAAAACTTCACTCAAATCCCCCAAAACTTCACTCAAATCCCCCAAAAACTTCACTCAAATCCCTAAACACTTCACTCAAATCCCCCAAACGCTTCACTCAAATCCCCCAAGCACTTCCCTCAAATCCCCCAAACACGTCACTCACATCCCTCAAATCACCCAAAAACTTCACTCAAATACCCCCAAACGCTTCACTCAAATCCCCAAAAACTTCACTCAAATACCGCCAAACGCTTCACTCAAATCCCCAAACGCTTCACTCAAATCCCCCAAACACTTCACTCACATCCCTCAAACACTTCACTCAAATCCCCCAAATGCTTCACTCAAATCCCCCAAACACTTCACTCAAATCCCCAAACACTTCACTCAAATCCCCAAACGCTTCACTCAAATCCCCCAAACACTTCACTCACATCCCTCAAACACTTCACTCAAATCCCCAAAAACTTCACTCTAATCCAAAGGAACTTCACGCAAATCCGCCAAATTCTTCACTCAAATCCCCCAAAGGCGTCACTCGAAGCTCTTCCCACATCGAATTTTCTTTGTCAACATCAAAGAGGACGCCAACACTTCACTCAAAACCCCCAGACGCTTCACTCAAATCCCCCAAATGCTTCACTCAAATCTCCAAAATGCTTCACTCAAATCCCCAAACACTTCACTCAAATCCCCCAAACGCTTCACTCAAATCTCCCAAACGCTTCACTCGAATCCCCAAAACGCTTCACTCGAATCCCCCAAACGCTTCACTCGAATCCCCCAAACGCTTCACTCCAATCCCCCAAAAACTTCACTCAAATCCCCCAAACGCTTCACTCAAATCTCCCAAACGCTTCACTCAAATCCCCCAAACGCTTCACTGACATCCCTCAAACACTTCACTCAAATCCCCCAAACACTTCACTCAAATCCCCAAACACTTCATTCAAATCCCCCAAAGACTTCACTCAAATAACCCCAAACGCTTCACTCAAATCCCCCAAAAACTTCACTCAAATACCCCCAAACGCTTCACTCAAATCCCCCAAACGCTTCACTCAAATCCCCCAAACACTTCACTCAAATCCCCCAAACGCTTCACTCAAATTTCCCAAAAACTTCACTCAAATCCCCAAAAACTTCACTCAAATCCCTAAACACTTCACTCAAATCCCCCAAACGCTTCACTCAAATCCCCAAACGCTTCACTCAAATCCCCCAAACACTTCACTCAAATCCCCCAAACACTTCACTCAAATCCCCAAACACTTCACTCACATCCCTCAAACACTTCACTCAAATCCCCAAAAACTTCACTCAAATCCCCCAAAAACTTCACTCAAATCCCCCAAAAGCTTCACTCAAATACCCCCAAACGCTTCACTCAAATCCCCCAAACACTTCACTCAAATCCCTCAAACACTTCACTCAAATCCCACAAAAACTTCACTCAAATCCCCCAAAAACTTCACTCAAATACGCGCAAAGCTTCACTCAAATCCCCCAAACGCTTCACTCAAATCCCCCAAACGCTCCATTCAAATCCCCAAACGCTTCACTCAAATCCCCCAAACACTTCACTCAAATCCCTCAAACACTTCACTCAAATCCCCCAAAAACTTCACTCAAATCCCCCAAAACTTCACTCAAATACCCATAAAGCTTCACTCAAATCCCCAAATGCTTCACTCAAATCCCCCAAACGCTCCATTCAAATCCCCCAAACGCTTCACTCAAATCCCCAAACACTTCACTCAAATCCCCCAAACACTTCACTCAAATCCCCCAAACACTTCACTCAAATCCCACAAACACTTCACTCAAATCCCACAAACACTTCACTCAAATCCCCCAAACACTTCACTCAAATCCCCCAAACACTTCACTCAAATCCCCCAAACGCTTCACTCAAATCCCCCAAACACTTCCCTCAAATCCCCCAAACACTTCACTCACATCCCTCAAACACTTCATCAAATCACCCAAAAACTTCACTCAAATCCCCCCCAACGCTTCACTCAAATCCCCAAACGCTTCACTCAAATCCCCCAAACACTTCACTCAAATCCCCCAAACACTTCACTCAAATCCCCCAAATGCTTCACTCAAATCCCCCAAACACTTCACTCACATCCCTCAAACACTTCACTCAAATCCCTCAAAACTTCACTCAAATCCCCCAAAAACTTCACTCAAATCCCCCAAAAACTTCACTCAAATCCCCCAAAAGCTTCACTCAAACCTCTTCCCACATCGAATTTTCTCTGTCAACATCAATGAGGTTGCCAACACTACACTCAAATCCCCCAAACGCTTCACTCAAATCCCCCAAATGCTTCACTCAAATCTCCAAAATGCTTCACTCAAATCGCCCAAACGCTTCACTCAAATCCCCCAAACGCTTCACTCAAATCTCTGAAATGCTTCACTCAAATCCCCCAAATGCTTCACTCAAATCCCCCAAACGCTTCACTCAAATCCCCCAAACACTCCACTCAACTCGCCCAAACGCTTCACTCAAATCCCCCAAAAACTTCACTCAAATCCCCCAAAAACTTCACTCAAATACCCCCAAACGCTGCACTCAAATCCCCCAAACGCTTCACTCACATCCCTGAAACACTTCACTCAAATCCGCGCAAAACTTCACTCAAATCCCCAAAAACGTCACTCAAATCCCCCAAAACGTCACTCAAATACCCCCAAACGCTTCACTCAAATCCCCAAACGCTTCACTCAAATCCCCAAACGCTTCACTCACATCCCTCAAACACTTCACTTAAATCCCCAAAAACTTCACTCAAATACCCCCAAATGCTTCACTCAAATCCCCCAAATGCTTCAGTCAAATCCCCCAAACACTTCACTCACATCCCTCAAACACTTCACTCAAATCCCCCAAAACTTCACTCAAATCCCCAAAAACTTCACTCAAATACCCCCAAACGCTTCACTCAAATCCCCCAAAAACTTCACTCAAATCCCCTAAACACTTCACTCAAATCCCCCAAAAACTTCACTCAAATCCCCCCAAATGCTTCACTCAAATCCCCCAAACACTTCACTCAAATCCCCAAACACTTCACTCAAATCCCCCAAACGCTTCACTCAAATCCCCCAAACACTTCACTCACATCCCTCAAACACTTCACTCAAATCCCCCAAAAACTTCACTCAAATCCCCAAAAACTTCACTCAAATCCCCCAAATACTTCACTCAAATCCCCCAAAAGCTTCACTCAAACCTCTTCCCACATCGAATTTTCTCTGTCAACATCAATGAGGTTGCCAACACTTCACTCAAATCCCCCAAACGCTTCACTCAAATCCCCCAAATGCTTCACTCAAATCTCCAAAATGCTTCACTCAAATCCCCCAAACGCTTCACTCAAATCCCCCAAACGCTTCACTCAAATCTCTGAAATGCTTCACTCAAATCCCCCAAACGCTTCACTCAAATCCCCCAAACGCGTCACTCAAATCCCCAAACACTTCACTCAAATCCCCAAAAACTTCACTCAAATCCCCCAAAAACTTCACTCAAATACCCCCAAACGCTTCACTCAAATCCCCCAAACGCTTCACTCACATCCCTCAAACGCTTCACTCAAATCCCCAAACACTTCACTCAAATCCCCCAAACACTTCATTCAAATCCCCCAAAGACTTCACTCAAATACCCCCAAACGCTTCACTCAAATCCCCAAAACTTCACTCAAATACCCCAAACGCTTCACTCAAATCCCCCAAACGCTTCACTCAAATCCCCAAACGCTTCACTCAAATCCCCCAAACGCTTCACTCAAATTTCCCAAAAACTTCACTCAAATCCCCCAAAAACTTCACTCAAATCCCTAAACACTTCACTCAAATCCCCCAAACGCTTCACTCAAATCCCCAAATGCTTCACTCAAATCCCCCAAACACTTCACTCAAATCCCCCAAACACTTCACTCAAATCCCCCAAACACTTCACTCACATCCCTCAAACACTTCACTCAAATCCCCAAAAACTTCACTCAAATCCCCAAAAACTTCACTCAAATCCCCAAAAGCTTCACTCAAATACCCCCAAACGCTTCACTCAAATCCCCAAACACTTCACTCAAATCCCTCAAACACTTCACTCAAATCCCCAAAAACTTCACTCAAATCCCCAAAACTTCACTCAAATACCCGCAAAGCTTCACTCAAATCCCCAAACGCTTCACTCAAATCCCCCAAACGCTCCATTCAAATCCCCCAAACGCTTCACTCAAATCCCCCAAACACTTCACTCAAATCCCTCAAACACTTCACTCAAATCCCCCAAAAACTTCACTCAAATCCCCCAAAAACTTCACTCAAATACCCGCAAAGCTTCACTCAAATCCCCAAACGCTTCACTCAAATCCCCCAAACGCTCCATTCAAATCCCCAAACGCTTCACTCAAATCCCCCAAACACTTCACTCAAATCCCCCAAACACTTCACTCAAATCCCCCAAACGCTTCACTCAAATCCCCAAACGCTCCATTCAAATCCCCCCAAACGCTTCACTCAAATCCCCCAAACACTTCACTCAAATCCCCAAAAACTTCACTCAAATACCCGCAAAGCTTCACTCAAATCCCCCAAACGCTTCACTCAAATCCCCCAAACGCTCCATTCAAATCCCCCAAACGCTTCACTCAAATCCCCAAACACTTCACTCAAATCCCCCAAACACTTCACTCAAATCCCCAAACGCTTCACTCAAATCCCCCAAACGCTCCATTCAAATCCCCAAACGCTTCACTCAAATCCCCAAAAACTTCACTCAAATCCCCAAAAACTTCACTCAAATACCCGCAAAGCTTCACTCAAATCCCCAAACGCTTCACTCAAATCCCCCAAACGCTCCATTCAAATCCCCCAAACGCTTCACTCAAATCCCCCAAACACTTCACTCAAATCCCCAAACACTTCACTCAAATCCCCCAAACACTTCACTCAAATCCCCAAACACTTCACTCAAATCCCCCAAACACTTCACTCACATCCCTCAAACACTTCACTCAAATCCCCCAAAAACCTCACTCAAATCCCCCAAACGCTTCACTCAAATCCCCAAACACTTCCCTCAAATCCCCCAAAAACTTCACTCAAATCCCCCAAAAACTTCACTCAAATCCCCCAAAAGCTTCACTCAAACCTCTTCCCACATCGAATTTTCTCTGTCAACATCAATGAGGTTGCCAACACTACACTCAAATCCCCCAACGCTTCACTCAAATCCCCAAATGCTTCACTCAAATCTCCAAAATGCTTCACTCAAATCCCCCAAACGCTTCACTCAAATCCCCCAAACGCTTCACTCAAATCTCTGAAATGCTTCACTCAAATCCCCCAAATGCTTCACTCAAATCCCACAAACACTTCACTCAAATCCCCCAAACACTTCACTCAAATCCCCCAAACACTTCACTCAAATCCCCCAAAAACTTCACTCAAATCCCCCAAAAGCTTCACTCAAATACCCCCAAACGCTTCACTCAAATCCCCCAAACGCTTCACTCACATCCCTCAAAGACTTCACTCAAATCCCCCCAAAACTTCACTCAAATGCCCCAAAAACGTCACTCAAATCCCCCAAAACGTCACTCAAATACCCCCAAACGCTTCACTCAAATCCCGCAAACGCTTCACTCAAATCCCCCAAACGCTTCACTCACATCCCTCAAACACTTCACTTAAATCCCCCAAAAACTTCACTCAAATACCCCCAAATGCTTCACTCAAATCCCCAAATGCTTCAGTCAAATCCCCCAAACACTTCACTCACATCCCTCAAACACTTCACTCAAATCCCCCAAAACTTCACTCAAATCCCCAAAAACTTCACTCAAATACCCCCAAACGCTTCACTCAAATCCCCCAAACGCTTCACTCAAATCCCCCAAACACTTCACTCAAATCCCCAAACACTTCACTCACATCCCTCAAACACTTCACTCAAATCACCCAAAAACTTCACTCAAATACCCCCAAACGCTTCACTCAAATCCCCCCAAACGCTTCACTCAAATCCCGCAAATGCTTCACTCAAATCCCCCAAACACTTCACTAAAACCCCCCAAAAACTTCACTCAAATCCCCCCAAACGCCACACTCAAATCCCCCAAACGCTTCACTCAAATCCCCCAAGCACTTCACTAAAACCCCCAAAAACTTCACTCAAATCCCCCAAACGCTTCACTCAAATCCCCAAACGCTTCACTCAAATCCCCCAAACGCTTCACTCAAATCCCCAAACGCTTCACTCAAATCCCCAAACGCTTCACTCAAATCCCCAAACACTTCACTCAAATTCCCCAAACACTTCAAATCCCCAAACACTTCACTCAAATCCCCCAAACACTTCACTCAAATCCCCCAAACACTTCATTCAAATCCCCCAAACACTTCATTCAAATCCCCCAAACACTTCACTCCAAATCACCCAAAAACTTCACTCAAATACCCCCAAACGCTTCACTCAAATCCCCCAAAAACTTCACTCAAATACCCCCAAACGCTTCACTCAAATCCCCCAAACACTTAACTCAAATCCCCCAAACACTTCACTCACATCCCTCAAACACTTCACTCAAATCCCCCAAAAACTTCACTCAAATCCCCCCAAAACTTCACTCAAATCCCCCAAAACTTCACTCAAATCCCCTAAACACTTCACTCAAATCCCCCAAACGCTTCACTCAAATCCCCCAAACACTTCCCTCAAATCCCCCAAACACGTCACTCACATCCCTCAAATCACCCAAAAACTTCACTCAAATACCCCCAAACGCTTCACTCAAATCCCCCAAAAACTTCACTCAAATACCGCCAAACGCTTCACTCAAATCCCCCAAACGCTTCACTCACATCCCCCAAACACTTCATCAAATCACCCAAAAACTTCACTCAAATCCCCCAAACGCTTCACTCAAATCCCCCAAACGCTTCACTCAAATCTCCCAAAAACTTCACTCAAATCCCCCAAAACTTCACTCAAATCCCCTAAACACTTCACTCAAATCCCCAAAAACTTCACTCAAATCCCCAAATGCTTCACTCAAATCCCCCAAACACTTCACTCAAATCCCCCAAACACTTCACTCAAATCCCCCAAACGCTTCACTCAAATCCCCAAACACTTCACTCACATCCCTCAAACACTTCACTCAAATCCCCTAAACACTTCACTCAAATCCCCCAAAAACTTCACTCAAATCCCCCAAATGCTTCACTCAAATCCCCCAAACACTTCACTCAAATCCCCCAAACACTTCACTCAAATCCCCCAAACGCTTCACTCAAATCCCCCAAACACTTCACTCACATCCCTCAAACACTTCACTCAAATCCCCCAAAAACTTCACTCAAATCCCCAAAAACTTCACTCAAATCCCCCAAATACTTCACTCAAATCCCCCAAAAGCTTCACTCAAACCTCTTCCCACATCGAATTTTCTCTGTCAACATCAATGAGGTTGCCAACACTTCACTCAAATCCCCCAAACGCTTCACTCAAATCCCCAAATGCTTCACTCAAATCTCCAAAATGCTTCACTCAAATCCCCCAAACGCTTCACTCAAATCCCCCAAACGCTTCACTCAAATCTCTGAAATGCTTCACTCAAATCCCCAAACGCTTCACTCAAATCCCCAAACGCTTCACTCAAATCCCCAAACACTTCACTCAAATCCCCCAAAAACTTCACTCAAATCCCCCAAAAACTTCACTCAAATACCCCCAAATGCTTCACTCAAATCCCCCAAACGCTTCACTCACATCCCTCAAACACTTCACTCAAATCCCCCAAAAACTTCACTCAAATCCCCCAAAAGCTTCACTCAAATCCCCCAAACACTTCACTCACATCCCTCAAACACTTCACTCAAATCCCCCAAATACTTCACTCAAATCCCCCAAACACTTCACTCAAATCCCCCAAAAACTTCACTCAAATACCCCCAAACGCTTCACTCAAATCCCCAAAATGCTTCACTCAAATCCCCCAAACACTTCCCTCAAATCCCCCAAACACTTCACTCACATCCCTCAAACACTTCACTCAAATCACCCAAAAACTTCACTCAAATCACCCAAAAACTTCACTCAAATCCCCCAAACGCTTCACTCAAATCCCCCAAACGCTTCACTCAAATCTCCCAAAAACTTCACTCAAATCCCCCAAAAACTTCACTCAAATCCCCCCAAACGCTTCACTCAAATCCCCCAAATGCTTCACTCAAATCCCCCAAATGCTTCACTCAAATCCCCAAAACACTTCACTCAAATCCCCAAACACTTCACTCAAATCCCCCAAACACTTCACTCAAATCCCCCAAAACTTCACTCAAATACCCCCAAACGCTTCACTCAAATCCCCCAAACGCTTCACTCAAATCCCCCAAACACTTCACTCAAATCCCCAAAAACTTCACTCAAATCCCCAAA
>NC_140973.1:23730589-23743089 GCF_056783735.1 Eptatretus burgeri
CTTCACTCAAATCCCCCACTCTCTTCCCACGACCCCACTCCCCTCCCATGCCCCCACTCCCTTCCCATGCCCCCACTCCCCTCCCATCCCCCCACAGCCCCCACCCGACTCCCCTCCCCTCCCATGCCCCCACTTCACTCCCCTCCCATGCCCCCACTCCCCCACTCCCCTACTCCCCTCCCCCCGCTCCACTCCCCTCCCCCACTCCCCTTCGCCACTCCCCTCCCCCACTCCCCTCTCCTCCCCCACTCCCCACTCCCCTCCCCCACCCTCCCCTCCACCCCCACTCCCCTCCCCCACCCACTCCTCCACCCCACCCCCACTCTTCTCCCCACCCCTCCACCCCACCCCACGCCCCTCCCCACCCCTCCACCCCACCGCCACCCCTCCACCCCACCCCCACTCCCTCTCCTCCCCCACTCCCCTCCCCTCCCCCACTCCCCTCCCCTCTCCTCCCCCACCCCCTCCCCTCTCCTCCCCCACCCTCCTCCCCCACCCACTCCCCTCCCTCCCCCACCCACTCCCCTCCCCTCCTCCCCCACCCACTCCCCTCCCCTCCCCCACCCACTCCCCTCCCCTCCCCTCCCCCACCCCCATTCCTCCCCCCCCACCCCCACTCCCCTCCCCTCCCCTCCACCCCCACCCCCACTCCCCCACCCCCACTCCCCTCCCCTACTCCCCTCCCCTACTCCCTCCTCCCCCACCCCCACTCCCCTCCCCTACTCCCCTCCCCTCCCCCACCCCCACTCCCCTCCCCTACTCCCCTCCCCTCCCCTCCCCCACTCCCCTCCCCACCCCCTACTCCAACGTACATGTAGATTTTAAAATATTTCTGATTCCCTTCAAACACAAACAGAACCTCCAGTTCTCCTCATTCCTTCATTCCCGCCCGATCTTCATGAAGCTCCTTGTGTGCAGAACGTCCCTCCTGTGTCCAAGTTTCCTTGTGATTTCTTATCCTTTTACTGAGTTTTTTTCATTTCCTTTTCCTCAATTTTAAAGCGTTTTGAGATTTTCCTTCCTTTTCCTAATGAAAAGCGTTTTCTGGTATTAACAAAGTGATGCCATGATGTCTCTGTGCATCACGTGATCTCACACACCGCACCGCGTCATCTGACGCGGGCCAATCGGCGATCCCCATTCAAACTACAGTCCCGCCTCTAATGGTGGCTTGTTTTGAAGTCGTTGAGGGTAAGGAAAGTTTTTTCTCACTCGAACACTGTTTCCCCCTTCATTCAGCTTTCTTTCCTTCGTGTGTCGCGACGGATTGTGGTAAAAACAAGTTTTCTCCCTCCATTCTCAGCGTCACGCTCGGGTTTTTATCTTGTTTAGAGTTATTTCTGACGCTTGGCGGCCTACTCCCCTTGGGATCCCAACCGTGTTTCCTAGTTCTCAGTCCGATCGGTGTGAGTGCCCTCCCTCTCTCCTGGAGCCTCATCGTGTTGTCGAATCGCTTTTGGAATGGAAAAACGTTTTATTATTTATTTATTGTACCTGCGTGGACCATGACGTCAAATAACAGTCTTACCTGTCATGAAAGTCCTGATAACCTGCCCTGAATGGCCATTTGTAAATCGGGTCGTGTGTGTGTGTGTGTGTGTGTGTGTGTGTGTGTGTGTGTGTGTGTGTGTGTGTGTGTGTGTGTGTGTGTTTGTGTGTGTAGGTAGGTGTGTGTGTGTGTAGGTTTGTGTGTGTGTGTAGGTTTGTGTGTGTGTGTGTGTAGGTTTCTGTGTGTGTGTAGGTTTGTGTGTGTGTGTAGGTTTGTGTGTGTGTGTAGGTTTGTGTGTGTGTGTAGGTTTGTGTGTGTGTGTAGGTTTGTGTGTGTGTGTAGGTTTGTGTGTGTGTGTAGGTTTGTGTGTGTGTGTAGGTTTGTGTGTGTGTAGGTTTGTGTGTGTGTGTAGGTTTGTGTGTGTGTGTGTAGGTTTGTGTGTGCGTGTGTAGGTTTGTGTGTGTGTGTGTAGGTTTGTGTGTGTGTGTAGGTTTGTGTGTGTGTAGGTTTGTGTGTGTGTAGGTTTGTGTGTGTGTAGGTTTGTGTGTGTGTAGGTTTGTGTGTGTGTAGGTTTGTGTGTGTGTAGGTTTGTGTGTGTGTAGGTTTGTGTGTGTTTGTGTGTGTGTGTGTTTGTGTGTGTGTGTGTAGGTTTGTGTGTGTTTGTGTGTGTGTGTGTAGGTTTGTGTGTGTGTGTAGGCTTGTGTGTGTGTGAGTGTGTGTAGGTGTGTGTGTGAGTGTGTGTGTGTAGGTGTGTGTGTATGTGTGTGTGTGTAGGTTTGTGTGTGTGTGTGTGTAGTTGTGTGTGTGTGTGTGTGTGTAGGTGTGTGGCTGTGTGTGTGTCTGTGTCTGTGTCTGTGTCTGTGTCTGTGTGTGTGTCTGTGTCTGTGTCTGTGTGTGTGTGTGTGTGTGTGTGTGTGTGTGTGTGTGTGTGTGTGTGTGTGTGTGTGTGTGTGTGTGTGTGGGTTTCTGTGTGTGTGTGTGTGTGTGGTTTCTGTGTGTGTGCGTGTGTGTGCGTTTCTGTGTGTGTGTGTGTGTGTGGGTTTCTGTGTGTGTGTGTGTGTGTGGGTTTCTGTGTGTGTGTGTGTGTGTGTGGGTTTCTGTGTGTGTGGGTTTCTGTGTGTGTGTGTGTGTGTGTGTGTTTCTGTGTGTGTGTGTGTGTGGGTTTCTGTGTGTGTGTGTGTGCGCGCTGCTGACCCCAAGAAGATTAGGATGGGACCTTGGTATGTGGGCAGGGTACCGACACACACTGGCATGCTCTTTTCGAAAGGCCCCTTGACAGCGATAACATTCACAGGTAAATCTTAGCAAAGTCATGTTCCCACCGCACAGTTCCTCCCCTTTTATTTTGGGGGATTTGAGTGAAGTTTATTTTTGCGTACAAGGTCGAGGCTCCTAGAAAAGTGAGAACACACAACGGATCAGAACAAAAGGAACAGCAGGAAGAGATTGGGGAACTTATCGACTTGCACAAGTAGTGAGAGATGTGTGGGAGAATGAGGGGGAGAGAAGGATTCACACGGGAAGCAAACTCCTTGAAAGGAAGAATGATATTTCAGAGAATGTTGAAGTTTGTTCCATAAGTGGCAAAGAAGAGGAATGAGTGATTGGAGGGGAGCATTGATCTTGCATTTTGGGAGTTTCACCAGAAGGGGGTTGATGGTGGACTGCCTTGGGGGGGTCATAGCATGGAAAATGAAGAGGGTGCAAGACCAGAAAGCAGGCGGAATAAGACGGAGAGACCAGCGACCTATCTGTGATGGGAAAGTGGCAGACCCATGGACTTGCCTTCAAAGCTTGAAGATTCCAATGATCTTGAAGGCCTTTGTTTCCACAGCAGCAAGGTGAAGCAGGGGTGCTAGGCCAGAGTGGAGAGCAGTACTCCATCAAGCTGCAGGTGAAGGCCTTGCAGGTACATGAGAGTTCAGGTGTGCTCAGGGAGGAGTTTGAATGATGGAGGATGCCAAGTTGACGGCTGGCTTTGGAGGCCAACTTTGAAATGTGGTTTGCCCAATAATACCGAGGCCCAAGATTTTGAATGACTGAACTTCTTCAAGTCATCGACCCCTCAGTTTCACTCTGCGTTTACCGATCCAAATTCACCATTCACCTCATGATTTTTTTTTCCACAACCTTTCCATGACCTCATCTGGTGAAAACTCTCAAAAAAATAATAATTATTATTATTATAATAAAAACGATCTCTTATAATGCTTCATCTTCCTCTTTCACACGTGTGGTTCTCATTACTGTATCATAATTCACTACTCTTTGTCTATTTAAACCGACTGCTCTCAATTCGACCTTTCCTTCATACCTTGGCTAGAAAACCCAACTGTTACAGCGTTTCTTCTCTCCAATCTCTTAATTCGCCTTTATTACATCCATCAAGAAATGTCTTTTATTGCATTTCCGAACTAAAGATTAAAAACCCCAGTTTGCTATGAATGTTCGGTTTCCTTCAATCATCATTTTTTTTTCCAACCTCAGTGCCATCTCACCCCTCTCACCCCTCACTCTCAAAGCAACCATCACACTCTTCTCCCTCCAAGCCTCCCCTCACCTTTCTCCCTCAACTCTCCCCACTCGCCCTTCTCCCACCATTCACCCCCTCACTCACCCTTCTCATAGTTGCCCCCCTCGCATGCACAAAACTGCCTCCTTCCCCTGCCCTCTCACCTCCATCTCATCACTCCACCTCTTTAAATCTTCAGCTGCCTTCTGCCCTTCTCTTATTACTCCCCACTGTTCCTCAACCCATCACCACAGAGCCTTTTCTCCTCCTCATCCACTCCCCTCCCCCTAGCTCTTCTGCAACCCCCCACACTCTTTCAACAACTCTCCTTTCCTCCCTCCTTCCCTCCCCTGCACCCAAATCCTTAAATTCAATTATATACATCACACCTGATATCCCGCACTTCAAGTATGTACTTCAATTTTAATTAAAATAGTAATTTTGATGATCGGTAATAAATAGAATCCGGATGTTTAGCACGACTGAAGCAGACTTGTCCACCACCCTTATATTCTGTAATAAGACGATGTTGAGTCTCAGTTTTCACGACACACAATTTCGATGAAACTTCGCCACAACCTTCATCACCCGTGATGTACCAAAGTTTGTTCACGCCATTTAAAAATTCGATGTTTATGGGGAGGGGGGAGAGAGAGGGGGGTTGCCCCCCCCATCCCAAAGCAGGTATTTGCTATAACATTTCGTTGTTCGTACATTTCACTGATTCCATCCAACCTTGACTTCCTCCTCAGGATCATCGGTCTACCAGGTGAGCGCCCGGGGGTATTGCCCCTATTTTTTATGATTGTTTGCTTCCAGGATTGAAGGTTAAATGAGCAGATTGAGACAAAAGATGACCGAGTTGGTGAATGCCGTGAATTTGCTTCGTTATTCACACAATAGAGTGAAGATGAGGCCTTTGTTTTGAGGCATGACCTTTGTGCAAGTTGCAATACTCACCAATCACTGGTGATTTCACTCACTCCTGTTGTTAACAAGGCGTTGTTTGTGCTGGGTGCTGTTAGGTGCGGGTGCTGCAGCGCACAATGGCGAATGTGAAAGTAAAAGTTGAAAAGCCGGGTAAGTGGACGGCGTACACACGACGTCGTCTTGCGTCGGTTTGTTGACGGTGTTGGTCTTGATTTCGTATCGTGTTTGCTTCACCCCCCCTCCCCGTGCTCATCTCTTATTAACCGGTCATATCCGTTTCGATGGGCTATCAGACGGATCGATGCTTCAACCTAAATAAAAAAAACACAAAAAAGCAACTTTCCTGTCCCTAAACCACCCAAAATGTTTTTACCTTTCTGTGCCAGCAATGAAGACTTTTTGGTAATGCTCAGAACGAATGAGGGAGGAGTCAAGTACTCCACATTACTTCCCCTGGTGTCTGATTGGGAATTTTTTTTAAAAAATTCTTTATTTTCAAGACCAACAGTATTACAAAATATACTTATTCCATGTTATTGTGGTCAAAAATTATTTGGATAGAAAACTAATTGTGATGTATAAATGACTGACACCGGACACCGCTGAACTTTCTGATTGCTCAGTGTTTTAAAATATTCAAAACTTTATTCATCCGAGCTCAAGATGGGCTTTCTGTAATGAAAGTTTTTCGATACTTCATTGAATTACCTTCAACATCACTTCGAAGCCTTCTTCGTACATCATCCCAGCCTCAGGTGGAGAGGGGTCTGTTTCGAATGACGCACACCTTGAAAGTGCGTGACCTCTAACAATTTCCTTCTTTGTCTTTACCGAAGGTGGACGGAGGTTATGTTTTCACCCCTGTCTGTCTGTCTGTCTGTCTGTGAAGAGGATATCTCAAAAAGTTGTGGACGGATTCAGCCAAAATTTGATGGAGAGGTTTTTAGTGTACGACAAGGACAAAATGATTAGATTTTTGTGAAAATCCAGATCTGGATCTGAGAATTTTAAAACGATTTTCACCATTGAGAGATAGGGCGAAAAACAATACCACAATATCTCAAAAAGTTACGGATGGATTCGGACGAAACTTGGTAAACAGGTGAGATGTGTGACGAGTAGGAAATGATGAGGTTTTAGTGAAGATCTGGATTCGGATCTGAGAATTTAAAGCGATTCTTCTCCATTGTGTGGTTGGACGAAAACAATATATATAACACAATATCTCAAAAAGTTGTGGACAGATTCGGACGAAACTTGGTGGATCGGTTGGGTGTTTGGCAACGACGTCTTCCATTCTGGTGAAGATCCGAATCCGAATTCGAGATTGCTTTAAATATCTTGCGATTCTTCACCTTTGAGATAATGGGGCCAAAACCAGTATGTTGCACGATACTTCAAAAAGTTGTGGACGAGTTATGACAAAACTAGGTGGATGAGTTGGTTCGGTGGCTTGAACATGCCGATTAGATTTTGGTTCAGGTCTGAATCCAGATCCTGCCTATCAGTGGGATACAAAACGTACTGTTGAGTCTGGTGGAGGTATGCGCTCTACCGAATACTGTTCCATTTTTTTTTTTTTTGCCTTCTCAGCTAAAGGAGTGTGTGCGTGCGCGCGTGCGGCAGATTTCACATTTCTGTTATCACGATAACTTGTGAACTACTTGAAGGATTTTGACAAAACTTGGTACAAATATGTATGATGATACAAAGAAGAATCTATTAAATTTTGGGTTCAACAGGTCAAAGGTCATTTGCCCTTTGCTGATCATAACTCAAGTTAGAAGCATCTAATGTGTTCTCTCTTCTACTTATCTCTATATTATATTGAGCTCTCTTTCTCATGGGACCTTCATTTGAGATCAAACGTTAACAATGGGTTGCTATCTAACGTGGGTGGAGGCATATCCATTGGTGCATTCAGGCATTTTCTTCCAAAAAAAGTCTGGGTTCATCCACATTGAAGATCTGTTTTGGATGGTAGCCGCCTTTCTCAATTATTTCATCAAATTGGTCAACAATTTTTTTTCCGCTGTTTCGACGTCCACGCTTGCCGCCTCACCACTGATACTCTGATTATGCAGGTTGAATCTCCGACAAAACCGTTGAAACCATCCATGGCTTGCCGTAAGTATTTCTGTCGATTCTTCGCCTCCGCGTGCCTTCAAAGTCTCAAAGATACTGCGTGCTTTGGCTTGAATTATTAAAAGGCTCATTGGCATTCTTTTTTGTATCTGGTCGTCAAACCAGATCGCCAGTAATCTCTCGATTTCATGAATGAGGCCTTTCCGCTGCCTAGTTATTATGGTTTTAAATCCTGTCGATGCTTTCACTGCCTCTTCCACTCTATCTTTATCCTTCAAGATCGTCGAGTGCGCCAGCTCCAAGTCACGTGCTATCGCTTTAACTTTCTTACCAGCTTCATAGTCATTTATGATCTTCATTTTCATCTCAAGATCGATAGCTTTCCTTTGTTTCTTGGCGCTTCCTCCAGGTGAAGTCATGCTCTTCCTTTTCACCGACATCTTGTACTATGGGGTGCACAATAAAGTACAAATTTATAGACGAAATATGTAGTCTTGGAGATTGCGAACGCTAGTGTAGTGAATACCGACCGACTGCGGGAACGAGACAGACTGAGAAAGGGTGATGGGAGATGGGATGCTTGACGCTGAGACGCTGCGCTGCCGTTTCCACAACCAAAGTTCTCGTACAGCGTACAATACCGACTGGTCGGAGAGCTGGTCGTAAGTCCGCACAGTTATTAAACAGGTCGGTCGGTAAGTGAGGAGTGTCTGTATAGTTTTTGGCCCTATCTCTCAATGGTAAAGAATCACTTTAGAAATTAAACAATTCTCGTATCCAGATCCGGATCCAGATCTTCACCAAAATCGAATCAATTCTTCCTCGGCACACACCCAACGTGTCCACCAAGTTTCAACCGAATCCGTCCACAACTTTTGGAGATATCGTGCTGTATATTGGTTTTACCAATCTCTTAATGGTGAGGAATCGCTTAAAAAAAAAATTCAGATCTGGATTCGGATCTTCACTAAAATTGAATCAACTCTTCCTTGTCACACACACCCAACTTGTCCACCAAGTTTCATCTCAATCAGTCCACAACTTTTTGGGATATCGTTTTTGGCCTATCTCTCAATGGTGAAGAATCACTTTAAAAATTATTGTATCTGGATCCGGATCTTCACCAAAATCTAATCAGTTCTTCCTTATCACACACCGAACCTGCCCAAAATTTCATCTGAATCTGCCCACAACTGTTTGAGATATCCTATGCACAAACAGACAGAGAGGGGTGAAAACATAACCTCCTTCCACCTTCAGTGGCGGAGTTAATTAAGACTAAGATCAGGCTTTTGAGAACAATTATTTCTGCAATATATATATATATATTTTTTTTATATGGATGTGAAACATGGACATTGAATGCTAATACTGAAAGAACATCGACAATTTTGAAATTGAATGTCAGAGGAAAATTTAACGAATTCCATCCACTGCTCAAAGGACGAATATTTCAATAAAACATGAAATAGGTGAAAAAGTTGGCAATAGTGAGACCCTTCTGTCGATTGTTACACAGAGAAAAATTAAAATGGTTCGGCCATGTAACTCACCACAGAGAAAACCTTCCGTTAGCTCTTAATGTAATGTATGCAAGAGTACCAGGTAAAAGAGGAAGAGGTAGACCAAGAAAGTCTTGGATGGGAAATATTAATGAATGGACAGGGCCAAGTTCAGTAAATGCCATGAGAACCGCAGAAAATAGATTAGATTGGCGTTACAAAGTCGAGCCATCTGTAGTGCTACGAGAGGGCAAATTTTATGTTTGAAATGTACAACATCACAGGCGGGGAGTTTGTTTGTCGTGAGAGTTCAGTTGCAGAGCTGCAGGTGTCTGAGATATTGGTAGAGAGGGACAAGGGCATCATCATAACCACAGAGATCTGTGATCAGTCAGGTGTGAGCGAGCGCTGCCGAGCGAACGAGAGGCGTGGGGCCGTCCTTTGCGTCGAGTTCTGGCTTTGAAGAAGAGCTCGCGTTCTCTCGTGGTTTGGCCGTTGTGCGTTGCTGGCCCCAAGCATTTTGATGCATCGTGTTAGAAAAACGGAGTTGCAAAGTTTGTTTTTCTTTCTTGCCTCGTCTGCTCTGCCAGCTCTCGCAATCAGCGATTTTGCAACCGGCCTATAGTGGTCAGCAGTTCGACTAATGGAGCTCATGACATTTAACACCTTTTTGTGCTGCCGTTGTGTTCTAGTGTTTATACATCTGTGCAGAGACTTGGCGAAAAATACAAGTTGGATTTGGATTTGTTTTTTCTTGCTCAATTTAAATCGAGGGATGACAATTCGTACATGCTTGTATTATTATTTTACAACTTGCTTTAGTTTGCATTCATTAAGAAACAGACGCCAAGAGCCGAGATGAGTACAGTTTATGATTGTCATTTGAACCAATTGACATTTATTCGAGGAAGAGCTTTTGTCATGACTTTATGTCGATAAATAAATTGGTTTATTTTATGTAATTCCTTCTTCTATGTATATCCACGCGGTGAGACTGACGTTGATCGGAGTAAAATGTAACTATTCTAGTCACAAGGGTTAAACTGCTCGGCCGTGTTCATGACTGTGGTTGCAGCGAAGGTCTTGATTTCCCTGAGAAAGTCAGTCGGACCTCTGTGATTGTTCCGAAACCCCCAAGTCATGAAAACTTCCTTGTCTGACGGTTTAACGTCAAATAAAGCCGGAGTAATAGAACAGTAACAGCTCATCAAAATGAGTGCGCCTTTCATCCCAACAGTTGAGTGCAAAAAATGATGACTGATGTTGTGGGGAAAAAATAATTGGGTGAAGATCATGTGTCTGTTGTGGTGTAACGCGTGTACGTAATTAAAACGATAACTAGTGTATTGTGGGGTCTTGACGCATATCTTATTTGTACGATTCACAGCGATTGTCCAGAGAAGTTAGACACTTTCCCTCAAAGTTGGTGACGTCTAAATAGACAAATTTTCGATCGCTGAATGTGGAAACAATGATGCCTGCCACATCAGTGCAGAATAAACATGGCGTCTTGCTTTGAAGACAACCGTGATGGAACATTCGACAGGGATGGTGTTGAAGCAAGAATATATATTTTTTTAAAAACTGCAAAGCAAAATGTGCTTTCTCAGTTGGACAGCTTCATTCGCAATACAAGAATGCAATGTTGCGAAACGGACAATGTCTGATCTGAGTATTAAACAGGCATTGTATCTTTTGTCTCGTGGAAGTTGCAAGTGTCCTTCAGGATTGCTGGTCCATGACTTGCTTTTTACTATTCAACGAATGATCATGTTGAGCAATTTATCTGCATGGTGGGGGTAGAGCGGAGGTCGGGTAGCGATTGCCCATGCTCAGCAGATTAAACTGAAACAAGTGGAAGCCCGTGGTAAAAAAATACCACGATATTAAAAAAGGAAGCCTTTTATTCTTTCCCAGGAACGTTTCCGTGTTTCAGGGTGGGACAGACAGAGAGAGAGAGAGACAGAAATACATATCCTGCACGATCCTCACATACTTCTCCACCACTCCCGACTTCCTCATACAATACCACAACTCCTCTCTTGGCACCCCATCATAAGCTTTCTCTAAATCCACAAACACACAATGTAACTCCTTCTGGCCTTCCCCATACTTCTCCATCAACATTCTCAAAGCAAACATCGCATCAGTGGTGCTCTTTCCAGGCATAAACCCATATTGCTGCTCACAAATCGTCACCTCTCCTCTCAACCGAGCTTCCACTACTCTTTCCCACAACTTCATGGTGTGGCTTAACAACTTTATCCCTCTGTAATTTCCACAGCTCTGCACATCACCCTTGTTCTTGAAAATCGGAACCAGTACACTTAATCTCCACTCCTCCGGCATCCTCTCACTTTCCAAGATTTTATTAAACAATCTGGTTAACAACCCCACTGCCTTCTCTAATAAGCACTTCCATGCCTCCACTGGTATACCATCTGGGCCAACCGCCTTTCCACTTTTCATCCTCTTCATAGCAGTCCTCACTTCATCCTTACTGATCCATCCCACTTCCAGATTCACTATCTCTACCTCTTCCAACCTTCTCTCTCTCATTTTCTTCATTCATCAGCTCCTCAAAGTACTCCATCCACCTTCTCAACACACTCTCCTCGCTCGTCAGCACATTCACATTTACGTCCTTTATCACCCTAACCTGCAGCACATCCTTCCCAGCTCGATCCCTCTGTCTTGCCAATCGGTATAAATCCTTTTCCCCTTCTTTTGTATCCAACTTCTCATACAGCTCGTCATATGCCTTTTCCTTGGCCTTAGCCACCTCTCTTTTTGCTTTTCGACGCCACTCCTTGTACTCCTGCCGACTTTCTTCATCTCTCTAACGATCCCACTTCTTTTTCGCCAACCCCTTCTTCCTTATACTTTCCTGTACTTCCTCGTTCCACCACCAAGTCTCCTTATCTTCCTTCCTCTGTCCAGATGTCACACCAAGTACCTTCCTAGCTGTCTCCCTCACCACTTCTGCTGTAGTTGGCCAATCATCCCACCCATCTTTACCACCATCCAACACCTGTCTCACCTCCCTAAATTCCACGCAACACTTCCTCCTTCAGCTTCCACCATCTGGTCCTTGGTTCAGCCCTCGCTCTCTTCCTCAACCTCACCTCCAAAGTCATCCTACAGACCACCAATTGATGCTGTCGAGCTACACTCTCCCCTTCCACCACCTTACAGTCACTAATCTCTTTCAGGTTGCATCTCCTGCTTAAGATGTAATCCACCTGTGTGCACTTTCCTCCACTCTTGTACGTCACCCTGTGTTCCTCCTTCTTCTTGAAATACGTATTTACCACTGCCATTTCCATTCTTTTTCAAACTCTACCACCATTTGCCCTTCCACATTTCTATTGTTGAGACCGTACCTCCCCATCACCTCCTCATCCTCTTTATTCCCTTCCCCAACATGTCCATTGAAATCTGCTCCAATCACCACTCTTTCATCCTTGGATACACTCTCCACCACTTCATCTAACTCACTCCAGAAATCTTCTTTATACTCCATCTCACACCCCATATGTGGGGCATATGCACTGATGACATTCATCATCACCCCTTCAATTTCCAACTTCACACTCATCACTCGGTCAGACACTCTCCTCACCTCCAATACCCTCTTGACATAATCTTCCTTCAGGATTACCCCGACACCATTTCTCCTCCCATCCACACCATGGTAGAACAGTTTGAAACCACCTCCAATGCTCCTAGCCTTACTCCCCATCCACTTGGTCTCTTGTACACACAGTATGTCCACCTTTCTTCTCTCCATCATATCAGCCAACTCTCGCCCTTTGCCAGTCATCGTCCCAACATTCAGAGTTCCAACTCTCACCTCCACACTTCTACCCTTCCCCCTCTCCCACTGCCTCTGGACTCGCCTTCCCCGTCTCCTTCTCCGCCTTCGCTCAGCAGTAGCACAATTTCCACTGGTACCCTGCTGACCTCCGGTACCGGAGGTGGT
>NC_140973.1:23745589-23750589 GCF_056783735.1 Eptatretus burgeri
GAGGCGAGATTGAGATGATTTGGACATGTGCACAGGAGGGATACGGAGTATATCGGGAGAAGGATGCTGAGGATGGAGCCGCCAGGCAGGAGGAGAAGAGGAAGGCTAAAGAAGAGGTTCATGGATGCGGTGAGGGTGGACATGCAGGTGGTTGGAGTGTCAATGGAAGATGTGGAGGATAGAGCGAAATGGAGACGGTTGATCTGCTGTGGCGACCCCTAACGGGAGCAGCCGAAAGAAGAAGATATATATGTGTATATATATATATATATGTGTATATATATATATATATATATATATATATATATATATATATATATATATATATATACATACATACACACTACGTATATAAACAGATGTTTGGTACTACAGAACTTCCATATGGATACAAGCAAACACGACATAATAGTGACCGAAGCTTTTCATGCTGCACTCTTCAGGGTAAGATCGCAGCAATGGAAGAAGGAAGCGAAGGCGCGTTTTTCTTCACAAGTCTGTATAAAGTAGGCACTGATTGGTTCAACCGTAATGACGTCACGGTTAATCCGAACACCCATTGGTCGCTCATCATCTTCACCTCGAGCTCCCATTGGCTGGAGCAGAGTTCGTCGATGATTGACGTTTGCAACCACATCCTGGATAGAGGGGGATGGGTTTCCCCAAAGGTCCATTCACCATTTGTACATGTACAGGGATAGTCGGTGGTCAATAATAACCACATTAGAAAATGTGGTACTGCTGGTGTGGGTATCTCACTAAATAAGTCTCTTTTCTGGCCCCTGCTGCTCCACTATTAGCCGCTCGAGCAAGGAAGGTTTTATTGGTGAAACGGCGAAAGCACTCGCGATGATAGCCATAGGACGGGACGAGGTCGGCCAATTCTGACTTTGTAAACAGTTCATGGTGTCGTTCACTCACCTCCCGTTCCACTCTATCCAGGGAAATCCATTTCGCCGCACATTCTTTCACCTTATTTCGGTGAAATCTGAAACTCGCCCCATAGTTTTGCCTTTATTTTGATAAAGATGGATCAAGCATTCACGCCCCTCCATGGGAGCAGCCATCTTGGAATTGTAGACTATACACACTTCCTTCAAGAGAAGCACTATCTTCAAAGCACTATGGCCTAATGACCACACCTTCATATTAGAGGTGATTAAATGGTTAATTTTCACCCCTTTGTTCCATGATTTTTCCCCGACAACACTTAGATATCTGTCCAGTATCTCTGAATGAATCTATCTTCCAAGTTTCATTTATTTCTAAGAGGGTTACCACGAAAAGTCACTAAAAAGCTCGGTGCCTCGCGGCCTATATATACATACCTACCTCACGTCAAACACTTATTGAATATGCCGGTCACTCACTTCTGATGACAAGTGGGAAGTCTCTGGCATTAAACTCCTGCAATGTGTTTGGGTGTTATCATCCTGCAATCATTGACGGACTGGTTCCCCCAAAGGACTGGTTACTCCATAGTGTCGTACGTATGGAATAATCTGTCTTTTAAGGAATGCTCCATTGTGACAAATCGCCCTGCATCCACACTGCTGTTACCAAATGCATGAATCTTTGCAACTGGCATCTGAGAAAACTCTCCAAAGCATCTTTTCACGGCATTCGAGCCACCATTGTGTTGTAAATTGAATTGTGACTCATTGGTAAACATTGCTGACCTTTGACTCGTATTCTAACAGTGGTGTTGCTGGGATATGGTCAGTTGTATTCCGTGGTATGTCAGGTGTATGTGATACTCCTGGATACCTCGGACAAATGTTTCTTTCCATCGGCATATATTTTATTTTGGCAATTTCATCATTGACTACTGTGAGGGTACTCACCTGTGGAACAATTCCCAGAACGTTTTCAGTGACTGAAGTGTTTGTGGGGTCATAAAAAGGAAGGTACTTGTTTTCTGTCTGAGGAGTGATTTGTGGACACCTGTAATAAGGTCTGTCTGTTAACGTGTCTCCAAAAATAAGTTTGTGCTGCGTCCTCGCTGTGTCGACAGATGCTCCAGCTATCGACTTGCGGCACATTTGTGGTAGAACTATGAAAAATTGACCCAACTGCCTCTGTTGGTCGATTGATAGACTTGTCTGAAAGATCGAGTCCCACCCCCATTCGTGAATTAATTAGTCCTCGTCTTTAGCTTGATCACGTGTGCCGTGCAGATTCTGAAGCAAGTGCTGCAAGGTACAAGTTGGATGTGGTGTTACAAGGATTGGTGGATAAAAGTGATGTTGACAGGTGAGTCGTCGTTTCTTTTGTTCTCCACAAACGTTCTTTCTTTAATTGTTTTTGCCATAATGGGGCAATGATGAAAAAAAAAATTAACATTGAGTAGCACAAGTTCTTTTGTGATTATGGTAGCAGATTAACTGTTTCCATATCCCACCCCTTCCCTTCCCACTTCCCCCTCCATGCTTATGAGATTTATGAGAATCCCGATATCGTCCTTTGTAATTATATCCTTTCTTGATGCAATTTACATTCCTGCTCCAAGCCCTGTCTGTTTGTAGCCATGGACATTTTCTTTTCTTTCCAACAGCAGCAGCAACAGCAAAGATCTGGGAGATGGACAGAAGGCACTCGTAGAGGCAAACAAGTCAGTTCTGTGTGGTTTACTTCTTGCTGTATTTACACCAATGCTGTAAGATATCGAGTCGTAATGCGATCCCTTGCTGTGACTTCTCCCATTTGATTTGATGTTTATGGGGTAGAGGGTATGTAGTGGTTTCTGTGTGTGGGTGTGGCATGTCATTGAGGCCCTGACATTGACATCTTGGGGGGTTAGGGGTCGTGGTGGGACTGGGAGTGTATCAAGGCACGTGTGCCATTTGCTGGCAATCTTCGCTGGTACACCAGGAATGTACGGGCTGGATCTCTTCGTTGTGTTTACCATGCCAGGACGTTTTGCCCTTGCCTGCATATTGCCATTCAACCTGGAGATGAACTGTCAGCCTCTACCTATCTCATCTGGTTCTTTGTGCGTGGTTGTTGTGTCTTGGGCCCATAGGGGGCTTAGTTTCTTCATTGTTAAGAATCGTGTTTGTTAACAATCTTTTGTTTGGGATTCCCTCTGTGTTTGACTTGTGTTTATTAAATTATAGTTAAGCGTGCGTGCGTGTGTGCGCGCGCGTAAGTTCATGCCATCTTTTCTGCTTCCACGATTCAGATTATTGAGAACCCCTGGAGGATAAAATTAGTTTATCATAATATTGATAACTGATGTGGTTTATATATGGGGACGCACAAAATACTGCTTTGTCGTGCTCCTGATTTAATCTGGTCATCCGCGAAGGGGTCTTCGTGCTGCCTGTAGTTGTGGTTGTGTGGTTTATGTGGGGCTGTACATGCAACAATACTTTCTGTTTCTTCTTGTGAATGACTCACTAATTGCGGTTTTACTTTGGTTAGGCGAAACTTCCCTTCGGTAGATATCATTTTGATGCCCACCTCAAGTTGACCTGAAGCGTTTGAGTCGACCATGACACGTGGACTTGCATCACATCCAGACCAGACGGGAGCAGCAGATTATTCTTTCTGAAGGTCCTTTGTGAGCAAGCTGGGTTTCTACTGACAATCGTCTGCTTGTGACATGGAGCCCAGTTTTCACAAACTCTGAATTCAAACCGTTAACGTGCTGCTTTGAGCTGGATGGTGAACTCGCAGCCTCTGGGATTCCAATTCCTTGTCACCACGACGTCATCGTTTTGCTGACAATGTTCGTGATTGTTGAGGATTGACACTTTTGCAAGTGGAACACTTATACTGCCATTAAACATCTCCATTCACCCCACCCTCCTCCCCCAAATTATTTTTTATCAGTCATCAAATACACCACCCCATAATTTTGGAAAATTTCACGTCATCATATTCAGGTCACACTCGTGTGCATCATCATGGCACTTCTGATATTCACATTTTACAAGCTCTAAGGCTCATGGAGGAGCTGTGGCACGAATCGCGCACAGATGCAGACGGACACATGAGAGACCACCAGACTTGACTTTCACACAAATACAGCTGCTGAGATACACTCTGGGTGCCAGTGACATCATTGTTATGACCACTTTTTCTCTGCGTTCAGTGGGGGCAATCAAGGAGGAATGTCCTCCTTCCAATGGATGCCAACCTACGGTTATTCGTCCATGCTCTATGCTTTAAAAGCTGAGCGAGCGTCAAGGGAGGAAGCACCACGTACCATTTTAAAAATCTTTGGTGTGACTCGGGCAGGGTTTCAACCGCCGTCCTCCCAGGCTCACAGCGGATGCTCCAAATCTCCTTGCTTTTCATTCTTTGTTCGCTCTGTACTTGGTGGAGAAATCTACACCTCTTGTGGCAAGTATCGACGAGCATAGAGTTGTCGCTAACTTTGGCCCTGATTTTCGAAATGGCCAAAGACAAGGCCCAGCTAAGGAGTAGCATCTGAAACCCAAATTCTATCCAGGTTCCTCCTGATGAATCCATCTTTGCTCTTTACTCATTTGCTTTCCTTCTGAGGACTCCAATGCAATATTTTCTCTTCCGTTTGATTCCTTTACCTGGCTTCTGACAGAAAACCGGCAGATTTCAACGTTTTTTTTTTTTTTTTTTTTTTTTTTTTTTTTTTTTTGCAGATCTACTAAAATCATTGTTAATCACACATCCTTGCTTTAATTTGGACAACTGCCCTCGTTACTGTGTGCCAAGGAATTCACTTCCCCAAGACATCCAACTATGAATCCGTTTTCTTGTGATCTGCATGTGGGGTACTGCACCACAGACTTACCTACCCTTTAAGAGGAACCATGAGCTGGCTCTGTCTGGTATTGGCTTAATGGTTAGGGTGGTTGGCTTGGGATCCCAGGATCCTGAGTTCAAATCCCACTCACCTGTGGGGTTAACTCGGCCTGTCATCCTTCCGAGTTCGGCAAAATGAGTGCCAGCATGCTGGTACACTGTGTCGGAGTGGTGACCCGTCCAGGATTGCGCCCAATAGCCAAGGAGACTGC
>NC_140973.1:23755589-23818089 GCF_056783735.1 Eptatretus burgeri
AAAAGTGAGGCAAAAGTAAGTGGTGAGGCGATTGTGATCTCTTTCTGTTTAACACGCACATTCCTTTTTGTGGTTCCCTCCATCCATATGCACCACATGCCTGCTGGTTGCATCATTTGCCCTGCTGGACATGGCTGTTCCGTTGATGCAGTCTCTCCTGCAGGTGAAAGTAGGAATTTGGAACTCGGCCAGGATGCCGGCGATAGCTCGCCTACTCTTCGTGAAGGACACCGTGGGGTTTTTGACATCCACCAACGAACGCTGGCAGACGGAACGCTTAGTTTAACGTCTGCCCGAGGGACGGCACACACATTGATGAATCGCCCCATCTGTGAAACACTTGTCAGGATGGTTGTAGCTGGGTCAAGATTCAAACTCAGGCTAGACACTTCAGAGGTGAGTGTACATACCATTAGCCCAGTGTTTCTACAATTATGAAAAGTTTGAATTCATGCATTTTTCAGGGCAGTGGAGTAAGGATGGGTTTGGGGGGGGGGTGTGGGGGGTGAAACATTTGTAGTTTCACCATGTTTTGCCAAAGTCCTTCATTACCTGAACAAAAATTGGTTTAAGAATATTTTAAATAATTGTGAAAACCACCTATGGTTATTTTACATTTTAAATGTGTACTTTTATGGAAAAGCCACTCGCATGCCATTGCTTCACCAGACCTGAAGCATTTCACTTTTGTTTACAGGTCAGGTCAGGTTAGATCTGTGACCTGCTACAGGTACCATGTAAACCTGTACTAACCTGTTCCATGGTCGGGTTGTCGGCGACTAAACAGTCTCCCCCATCAGGTTTTCTGGTGAGGAGGGTGTTTGGATATGGACACCCAGCAGGATTAAAAACAAAACCTGTCAAAGGGCGGAGGAGCTCCTTGTGAGCCAACGGCCATCCATATCTAGTGCCCAACTGTGTCTGCGGACGTCCTCCTGCAGTTGGGTTACTTTTTTATCATGAGGTTGGTGGCAGGATTTGCACTCCAGCCACCGTAAAACCCTTCATTCCGCAAAACACAAAAACGCAAAAAAAAAAATCTGAAAACCCACTCCGTGGGAGTACCTCCTGTGCAGCTTCCCTTCGCAGGGCAGCTCACCGGATGACGGGATTGGGGCAAAGCCTTCGGGACCCCCAATCTTTGATGATAGGAGGGAAACCACGGGGTAACATCCCTGGGTCAGATTGCGGGAGAGTGTGTCGGAGTGGTGCTGAGGTGTCGTCCACCAGATGGCGGTCTCCTTGGGTTAACCTGAGGTAGTCCCTTCGGGTGGGTGCCTGGAATGTCCTATCCCTAAGAGAGGATGATCACCTGTCTCTGTTATCATCTGAGCTCATGCGTTTGGACATCGGGATTGCAGCTCTCTCTGAGGTTCGGAGACCGGATTGCGGCGAGATAATGGTGGGTGGTTACACCTACTATTGGTCTGGTCGCTCTGATGGTTACCATACCCAAGGAGTTGCTGTAGCTGTGTCCAATAAGCTGACCCCAATGATAATTGAGGTAACACCGGTCAACGAGCGTATTATGAGATTAAGGATTCGTCACTCCTTAGGTGTTATTTCCCTGGTCTCTGTTTATGCTCCGACTGAGGCGAGTGATCTCACCGTGAAGGATGCATTCTACGCCATGCTCGAGTCTGGTTGATCAGTGCCCGACGAGATACACTTCTCGTCTTGGGGGATTTCAATGCATCAACTGGAACCGATAGGGATGGTTATGAGGTGTGTGTTGGTCCCGATGGGTCAGGAACTATGAACCAGAATAGCACGAAGTTCCTTGACTTTGCAAGAAGTCATGGACTTAGGGTGGCTGGTTCATGGTTTCAGCGCCCACAAGCTCATCGCTGGACTTGGTATTCCAACGCTGGTGGTGTGGCAAAGGAGATTGACCATATCCTCATTGACGGTCGTTGGAGGATGATCCAGAACTGCAGGGTCTACTGGAGTGCTCAGTTCCTCAATACTGACCACAGGCTTGTTGTAGCAACTCTAAAGCTGCACCTTAAATCCTGAAGAATGGTACCATCCCAGCCTTGGCTGGATGTTGGCAAGCTCAGGGATGAGAGAGTAGCTGAGGAGTTTGCGAATAGGCTGAGTGGACACTTGGGGGTCTGGGTGCTTTGGGGGGTCCTGAAGAGTTGTGGAGTGCCTTCAAGACCACCGTCCTTGATGTTGCCGGTGGATGTCTTGGAACTCAGCGCAGGGCAAAGAAGAATTTTCTCTCTCAAGGGACACTGGATACCATTGACCATAGTCGCAGGGCCAGGCTGAATGGCAGAGCTGAGCTGTTCAGGGAGCTGAGGCATAAAACTGTACGTGCACTGAGGGTGGACAAGGAGGCCAATGTGCGAGGAATCTGTGAGGGGGTAGAGCATCACCTGTGGACAGGTGATTCTCGTCCCGCTTACAGGGGAATTCGTGCATTGCGTTCATCCAAGCCCATCCCTCGGAGCACTGCAGTTAGAGCAGAGAGTGGTAGGCTCTTGACAGAGTCTGAAGTGAAGGCCCGCTGGGCCGATTACTTTGAGCGGTTGTACCAGGCTGATCCCCCAGCTGTCGAGTTGGACGTCAAGGGTGTTACAATCCCTGTTGCTGACCCTCGAATCAACTGTGGTCCACCTTCGCTTGTGGAAACACGGGCTGCGGTGAACCAGTTGAAACGGGGCAAAGCTCCAGGGATCTGTGGCATCCATGCTGAACTTCTCAAGGCTGGTGGAAATGCTGCACTCGTGTCATTGCATGCAGTTATGTGCTCTGCCTGGAACACAGGCATCATCCCAACTGACTGGAAGAGGGGCCTTGTTGTTCCTCTCTGGAAAGGGAAGGGTGATCGCCAAGACTGCAACAACTACCAAGGGGTGACGCTGCTCTCAGTGCCAGGCAAGGTCTTTGCTCGGATAATTCTTGATCGGGTTCGCCACCATCTGCTTGAGCATCAGCGTCCAGAGCAGTCGGGCTTTACACCAAATAGGTCAACGATTGACCGTATCCTTGCTCTTCGTGTCCTCACCGAACGCAGACGAGAGTTTCGGCAGGGGCTGCTTGCAGCCTATGTTGATCTCTGTAAAGCGTTCGATTCAGTGAATCGGGATGCCCTCTGGAGGATTCTTGGTCTTCGTGGGGTGCCACCAAAACGGATCGATCTGATATCTGAACTCTACTCTGGTACTGAGAGTACTGCGAAATGTGGTGGTACCATCTCTGACTTGTTTCCAGTTGTTACTGGAGTTCGTCAGGGGTGTGTACTGGCCCCCACACTTTTCAGCACTTATATGAACTGGATTTTAGGGAGGATGGCGGAGAGATCAAGCTGCGGTGCATCGTTTGGGAATGTCAAGATCTTGGACCTGGATTTTGCAGATGATGCAGTCATCTTTGCAGAGACTTTCGATATCCTTTTGGGGGCCCTCGAGGTGCTGAATGAGGAGTCGGAGCCGCTGGGATTACGGGTTTCTTGGGTCAAAACTATGATCCAGGCTTTCGGTGACATCTTGGATGCTGCTGTCCTGTCTGTGTTTGTTTGTGAGGATGTTGAGGTCATGGAGAGATTCACTTACCTTGGCAGTGATATTCATATCTCTGCTGGCTGTGAGTCAGAGGTCAATAGACGTCTGGGTCGGGCCTGGGGAGTCATGGATTCACTGGATCATGGGGTGTGGTGCTGCTGGTACCTGTGCGGGAGGACGAAAGTCCGAGTCTTCAGGTCCTTGGTACTTCCAGTCTTGCTCTATGGATGCGAGACTTGGACTTTGACCAAGGATCTGAGACGGAGACTTAATTCCTTTGGTAGTAGGTCTCTTCGGAGAATCCTTGGCTATCGCTGATCGGATTTTGTGTCCAACGAGCGGTTGCTGAGAGAGACTCGGATGAGATTTGTTACCTGCATAGTCTGTGAGCGTCAGTTGCGACTGCATGGACATGTGGCTCGTTTTCCTGATGCTGATCCTGCTCACCAGATTCTCTCAGCGAGGGAGTCTCATGAGTGGAGGAGGCCAGTGGGCCGACCACATGCCTCTTGGTTGCAGCAGGTTGACCATCATCTAAAGGAGATGGGGATGGGCCTGGCATCTGCCTGGGGGATGGCCAGACGGAGGCCCCTGGAGTACCCGCGGAAAGTGGATGCAGCGAAGCGCTGTTCTGGTACATACTCCCCTACCTGACCTGATCTGACTTTTGTTTAGCACCATCTTTTTTGCCGAATAAACCAAGGCCCCAAACTGGTCCGGTGTAGTTCAAAACCACTGCTTCGTGTTGTGTTCTGCTTCTGTGCAAAGATGAATGTAACCAATTTGTCCAACCTTCCGAATATATTTTATTTTGCAGGTGGAGAGAAGCCTCTCAAAGGAACCAGGCGCGTTACGTGGAAAGCACACACATGTTGAAGGCTATGTTCGAGAGGCAATGATATTTGTTTCACAAATGTCACTACGATCCGTTCTCACTCATCAAAATAAATTTATTTCCGAGATCATTCAAACTGGCGATAATTGTTTCCCTTGGCTTGGCAGGTGGAGCATAGCTTGATATGCTAAATATTGTCATCATGTTACAAAATCCACATCGATGTGATTATTGGGAATAAAAACCAGTTTCCAGTCTGCCGCGAGTATTCCGTACGCACTATGACACAGCAAGCATCAGCAAAAAGGTTCTTCACAAGCACATTGTGCAAATCAAGCACAATACAAGAGTAAATAGGAACACGTTACCACTTGAAATCCCTGCCCAGTCCTTGTTACCTCCATGAATGTGAAGCAAAATGCAGGGTTAAACAATTGCTTCACTTCTATCTGTTTGTTAGTCCCTCTGTCCAGTGAGAAATGTCAGTTTATTACGATCGAGGAACAACTTTATTTCAATTCAATGCTATATTTTGAACATGGATCTGAAAACAAACCTGTAGTTTAGCAGCTCTGTCTGAATTTGTCTCGATCGCAATTCCTGTTCTCGATTCCTGTTCTATTCCCCGTGGCTCTGGTATTTCTGTCACCTCGTTTATTATTTCCCTCGTCTCTACGTGTCTTGCCGTACACGTCTCCGTCACCCCTTTTAATTTTCCCCTCTGTGTCACCGTCACTTTCTGTCATCTGCTCAAGTCTTGCCCAACGCGTCTCCCGAATTACTTTGTCCTCCACCGCGGGACCGACAGTCCACACTCCCCCTCAGCTCGTTCGCTCCAACACGTGGCGCCGCCATTATGAGCTCCACTGCCCGCGTTTCACTCCTCTCAATTGCCATTCTGCCCGCCTGCAGGCATCACCCCACGCTCTGCATCTCACCCCACAGCGTTTGCACATTCTCATCCATTTTTGCCAGCAATATTTCTAATAGCTGGCCCATGTTTAAAGCTGGCCAACTATTAAATCGATCCGCAGCGCATCTAATCGATTTCAAAACATTTAAACAATGGAAGGTGAGCTATCTTGGGAACATGCACTTATCGACATAGCTGACTAAGGGAACCTGTATGTTGTGTGCAATTGAATTCCAAATTTGTAACAATACTGTGGAGTTTCTGGCCCTGAGCCATATAAATTTGAGCCACTTGCAAGTGCCAGAAAACGGCCTATTTTGTGTACAAGTGGCAGGACTGACTGTCCGGCAGTTCACACTGACAGACTCCACCAGACAGATTGGCTTGTAGATTTTCATTTTCTTGTTCGATGCATAAAATAATGTAAAGTTTGATTCGTCTGTGACTTGATATAATAATTTTTTTAACCCTCTCGTAGCCTGGTGTTGGCTCAGTGGTTAGGGTGGTGGCTTGGGATCCTCAGGTCCTGAGTTCAAGCCCCGTCGGCCGCTGAATTAATACACCAGGGGGTTGACAACCTGTCATCCTTCCGAGGTCGGCGAAATGAGTACCAGTTCCAATGTGTGTACTGGTAGAGGGGCACTGCATCAGCGACACAGTCGTGCTTCAAGAAATGATAGCTACCCCGGCAGCTTAGCTGCCATATGACCACCACCAACCCTCTAGTCACTCAAGAGTCAGAAATAGAATGAATCAATAATGGACCCAAATATAATGGACCCTTGGTGTTGAAGTCTTTCTGACAACTGAGCTTGACCCCAGCGAAAGTGATGATGGGGAAGAGATTCTCAGCTGCGTTCCCCATTACGGGTTACAATGTACGGACTTCCGGATAGTGATGACTTGCTCTATTCTAATAATTTCTCGATTTCTTATGCGCATTTATAGATAAACATAATGCCCCAATCCTTGAGAGGTGACACAGTGTGAGAAGATGAAGCAGGAGCCAGCTGAGGAGGAGAAGGCTGAATGGTGGGCACAGCGTCACGCTTGTTTTGAAACCGAGCTCACTCATTGCGTTGTCTTCGTAATCCTCGGCTGTGAAATGGTCACCACAAATGACAAGTCCATCCAAAGGGTCCTCTTTACCCGTTTTGTTTGTACAAATCTTATCCACTGCCGGCGAATGTTTGATTCCTTCGGGAATCGGTGGGAGCGATTATCCGTTTTCCAGCCATTTTCGCAAAACATGATGACACACGTACGGCGCATGATGTACAAATATCCAAATAACTTTGTTCTACAATAATTCAAAATAAAGAAGGATAATATAGACAGTTGCAAGATCAAAATAAGCGAAAGAACGGCCCGCTGAACTGGACACTTCTTCAATGAGCGAGTGAGCATCCACTTTGTTTTGGAGAACGTGATGTCACCATTCATATATGGGCACACGGCTGTTTTTTTCAACTGCCTCGATAAATAACAACTTCGGAGTTAAATTTCATTAATTCTCCAAATTGTTAGGCAACCACAATAGCTTGCATCGAACTATTTAATGCACATATAATCATATTGATAAATTTTCAGAACATGTTTGGTGACCTGCAACCTGCTCTTTCACAGTGTCTCATGTATTCAGTCATGAAAACTTTATGGACGCAAAGCATGTTGTCCAAATATGTATAAATGTTTTACATCCATTATTAGACTTGGAGTAACTTGGACGTACATGCGTGGCAGACAGACAGATGGTGCACTTACACAGACCCAAACATCCAACCAGTGCCTTTAAAATGAAATATGCATTAAATCTCACTTTGTCCCTCCCCTGCTCCCAACACCATTTAAACATTTAAACCATAACATTAAGCTGAAAATGTAACCTCCAAAATTATTTTGCCACTGTTACTGTATTTTGTCCATGATTGGATCATGGTGTTTATCATATCCCTTGCATGATTGGACGTTCCACATTTTGCACATCGATAGCAATTTGTTTCACTCCTCACACTTTTTGATAGTTTTAGGAAGTTTGGTTCCTTTCTCCAGACTTAAGAATTTTTAAGGGATATAATCTCAAATAAAATTAAGTTTGATATGATATCGGAGTTGTTAGATATTCCAAAACTAGTTCCCCTTTGGAGTAACTGAGAAGATATAACTTTGGTGTAACTTTTCAACTGAGAGCGACGTGTTCAGATTTGGAGACAATCGTGTGGAAAACAGCGGAAAGTTTCATCTTCCTGGGTTCTAAAAGTGAAGTGAGTGGAGAATGTGGAGGAGAAATTAATAGACAGTTTGCATTGGGGAGAACAGCAATGTCAGGATTTATAAAGATGTAACTATACAAGCCAAGATGAGGCTGGTGGATGATCTAGTATTTCCGATTGTAATGTATGGATGTGAGTCACGGACAGTGAAAAAGAAAGGAAGGGGATTAACAGTTTTGAAATGTGTTGGAGATGAATGTTAATCCCATGGATTGCAAGCAGAACAAACAAATCAGTGCTTGAAGAAATTAGACCACTATGTACATTTGAAGCGCTGATGCAAAAACAAAATGTCATACTTTGGACACATCATGCTTACAGTAAACGAAAGTCTTAAGAAGTCAACCATGCTGGGGATGGTTGAGGGAAGAAGGGGAATACCTTGTATGTGCTGAATGGATGGAGGTAAAGGCTGCAATCAAGCTATCTCTGCCAGATTCAGGAAGCAGTGCAGGATCGGGATGTTTGGAGAAATCTATGATCATGAATATCACTGGAAGTCGGCCACAACTTGACGGAACTTGATGACGTTCCCCTTTATCGAGCAGAATGCCATCAGTGTTCTCAGCAAGGTGTGCACATTTTATTTTGGCATATGTACATAAAATAAATGATCCAAAAGCAGCAAGGAGTGGGGGGCTGCTTCATCACAAGCAGGAGCATTTACATCACCTTTACACAATGTCGAAAACCCAAAGGTATTATTGGAGAAAAGCTGCTCCACAGAAGCAAGGAAAGATAACTATCCAGTGGTGTAGTTACAATAAAACCAAGGAAAGCCCCTTCAATCTCATTCCAAAGTGATATATTCAAATCCTTAAGGGATCAAGCCTTTCGTTTCACTCATCAACCAATAAGCTGCAGTAAAAGCCATTTTATTATCAGCATAAGTACCCGCTCAACATGCCAGGGTTAAGTATCAGTATTTTAACCAAAAGTGCAATTTTGCAAAATGATAAGAACTAACGGAGTCCTTATTCACAATGAGTATGAAATGACATGAAACCAGACATTTATCTGCCATCGATGCTCAAAATCGAGGGTTCGACAAACTTTTTGTGTTAAATTCTGCAAATACTGTTCATGCTGTTGTGAATGTTTAAATCGTCCCCACCATGCACCATTTTCTTGCATTTCAGAAATACAAAAGTTATATCCCATTTGTGAAGTGGAATGGTCAGTGAGCGAAGTGAAACATGCCATATTCAACCCCCAAACGGAAATAAATACATTTGACAGGTGCATGTAAACAGTTCAAGATTCAAAAGGTTCACAGCTTTGTATCATTTTGCAAGTAAGGATCATCGCAGGGATACAATACTGGCAAAGTTTAAACTTACCCCACATTGTAACGATCAGAACTTTGTTTTTCAACATTTTACGTGAATTGCGGATTCGAAGGTCGAAGCAGTGTATGTTGCAAGATCAAAAACGAGTTACATTTGTGAAATTCCGTGCGGCGTTTTGCTTGCTGCACGTAAACATATCTGAATGGCAAATGCGATCGAAATCTTTTCGCCGGGTCATCGTGCTGCTAATAATGCACGGAATATGCATTTTAAGTTGCACACAAATGAACTGAAAGGAAATCGAATCGTTCCAAAGCTGGACAATCTTTCCTCACGAGCCCAATTGTGTATCGTTTATGCAGCTTTTTCCTTCGGCGCTTTACGGCCGGCCAAGCGCTTCCACTTTACGCTTCCGGTACGAGTGATGGCTTCGAGGAAAAAAGGCACTTCTTACAAAAGCCTTGCCAGATGCTCATCTCAGGGCAGCGGTTTGAGTGTGCCATGTGAAGCAGTAGTGCTAATTTAAAGGTAAGGGTCGTGACCTTTTCCTTGTCGAGGATAAATCAAAATAATAAACTTCTGCAATGTACTCGTATTTTTTTTTCACAGAAACACGTACACGCACAATTAAACTGCACATGCAGCTCTGCAAATTAAACACTGGCTTTCAGACCAGTGCACTGAGCAATTGGTACCCTGCACTCGCTCCCGATGTGCAGAGAGACCCGAGTCTATCAGTGTGGATGGCATTGTTGGCTCGTAATGTGACCAGTGCCAATGGTCTGGCCAAGCACAGGAGAATGGGTCACTGGATTCGGACCAGACCAAGGACCGATGAAAGCGGTGCCGGCTTGGCCCACGTGAAATTGAGGCCCGATCGTCGATGCCACGTAAGGGCCCAATGAAGGATACACGGGACCGGGGCTTGGACTGGGGATGGACGGAGATGGGGAGCGAGTTCGGGAGATGCCCAGCTGTGCGGGGGCAGACAGCTTACGTGCGATGGGTGGCACAGGTGGCACCTGCTGAGCAAGGGTGGACAAATAGCATCAGTCGGGCACAATCAGTTATTTTAGAGGTTGGTATTGGCTGTGAGTATGGTCATGAAAGACACAACAAAAAAATACAAAGCTCGATCTTACATCAAGCCAGTCATTGTAATCTCACCTCTGCCTGGACCTGTTTTTGGCGAGTCGAGGGACGGCTCTGACCACGCCAGACTTTGCAGCTGGAATTGTTCGAAGGGTCCTTTGCCCAATCATCGACAAGCTTGTGGAGGTCATCAGTAAAGGTTCCTTTCTTGGTTGAGAGCGTGGGTGAAGGTGTAGCACGAGTGGCAGGTGCCATGCTGGCACAGCTGGCACTTCCACTGCGTGACCCTTCCAAGACCGTGATATTATTATTAACATAACATCAAACATACCCCTTTCATCCAGGGGAATTGAGCACATCTTCGCATCTTTTTTTTCCTTTTCCTATCTGGGGCTAGAAAAAAAATAAAATTAATCTGTGGCTTGGAATTGCTAAATGCAATCCCTGCTATACAGAACAAAAATAAATCGCAAACGATCATAGTTGTGGACTTTGATATTTAGCAATTGCACTAATTGTCAGGATAATTGTGCAAAACACTTGAACAAATAGATTGGCACGTAAAAACCACCTGAGTTGATCACAAAGTATGTACATATGTGTTTGCGTGAAGGCTTTTCAGATCCATTATAAACATCATTGCCTTGCATCGTTGATGGATCTTGTGATTGTACAGCTGCTGTCGATAATGAAACACCAGACTTGTACAATGTTATCTAGGGGTTCTTCAAACTTCTTCATTCTTTATCTTCCTGGTGCGATGCAGCAAAAGGCCCAAACCACAGCTCTCCACCCTTTCCTATCTTGGGCTAGATGTGCTGCTTCCTCCATATCAATTCCAGTTTCCATAAGTTCCTTCTCTACCGTTTGCTCCCATCTGGTTCTTGGTCTACCCACTGGCCTTCAACTCATCATGCTTTGGTATATTCTTTTCACTCATCTTTCCTCATTCATTCTTTCAATCTTCAACCATTTTGGTCTCGACTCTAGATTTACATATTTTTGCACTCACGTCTTTTTCTGACATTTTCATCTCCACAATAAGAGAGCTGTTTGTTTGTCTGTCTGCGAATTTATCAGTCTGTCCGTGTGTGTGTTGCCATTTTTCTCAAAGATGGCTGAATGGATCTTCGTCAAACTTTCAGAGGTTCATCAGTGAGTGCATGGGCTGTGTTTTAGGAAAACAAACAAAAACAAAAAATACTTTTGAAAGCTTTGAAACAAAAAGTTGGGTTTTTAATTTTTTTTAATCACTCTATAGTGCCTAAGCCTTTGTAGCTATGTAAAAGGTAATCATAAATTATCCCCGACCCCGTGCCTTAGTGGGTGTAGGGAACTGTTTTAGGCCCTCACAAAAAATAAACAAAATTTCATTTTGTCAAAATGCCAACAGGTTGAGAACAGTAAAGGGCAACACCAGGTACTCCTGCTAATGTGATACAAGATCATCCCATTTTATGTTTAGCATGTTTCTCAACAAGTGCATTTCATAGGAATCATGTTTCTTCTTGTCTGTTTTTGTAAGGGTCCATACGGATGTTCCAGACATTCAAATCGGTGCACAAATCTGTTCTTGCAACAGGTTCTTTTATTCAAGTCAACCCCACAGGTTTTCCATTACAGAAAGGTTTAAAGATATTGCTAGATATGACTGGATTGGAATATTATTTATTGGGAGAAAAGCCTTCAGCAATACAGCTTGATTTTGAGCACCAGCATTTATTGAAATGTGAAATGCTGTCGGCCTGAGCCTGGCATTGGACTCGTTTACACAACTTGGTTCTTTCCTGAATCTCATCTTCGAGTGTACAATGAATGCATCCGCAGTGCTATGTAGTGCAGGTCTTCTCGGTGGCTTGGTGTGGCTGCATCTCTTTTTGCATGGTAGATCGTAGAATATAACCTCCAGTAGCACAAGGTACCTCGACAAGATGGCCTCTCAATCATGTATTTTGTCAGATCTGGTCTTGTTCTAACAGCATCACTTGGTCATACACTCATCCAACAACACTAATCCAGCACTTAAAGACAGCTATTCACCACCACCCCATCCATGATCTTTTCTGCCCTCATTAACCCTACCCAAGCCCACCCTTTTCTGTGTTTCCATGTTATCAGGTTCCACCCCCCCTCCCCCCAACCCCTGCTCCCTCACCATCCTGAATTTTATTCCTTTTTTGTTGTTGTTTGTTGTTCAATTTCTGCTTTTTCCCAGTTTTCCCTTCCACCCGGGTGATTGAGAATTTTCATCTGTATATAGCTTGTTCATCCCCTGTGTCTTCCTCCCCCTCCCCTTGCTCATAATTCTTCCCAGTGTCCTTTCTTTCTCCAGGTCTCCTAGTTTCTACAATGTCCCTCCACCCTGCTGTTGGTGTGTTCCTCCTCTCTCTGCCCTCCCTCCCTCAATTTATACTGTTATTTCTGTTCTGTGTTGTGGTTCCTACGCAAGCCTCAAAAAAAAGAGAAAATAACCCTCACTTTGTTACCCTACCCTACTGCTGACTTTCATTCCTTTTCCCACTTTTATTCCAACCATAAAATTACCTCCTGAGTCAAAACAGTCATGCTCTTCCCTTATTCCTTTCATAGGGTGACCAACTCCCATTTAGTGTTGCCTCCCACATCTACCAACGACCTTTTCTATTGTCATTGATATTTGCTCCATCCACCCTCTGGAACTGTTATGAGAACATTGAAAGTGTGTGTGTGTGTGTGTGTGTGTGTGTGTGTGTGTGTGTGTGTGTGTGTGTGTGTGTGTGTGTGTGTGTGTGTGTGTGTGTGTGTGTGTGTGTGTGTGTGTGTGTGTGTGTGTATGTATGCAGTATATTTACGGCTATGGTCTTTTCCCAGGCAGAGGCGTTTCAGTGAATTCCCTGCAGGGAAAGGCAATAAATGTCGATCAGAGAATGTGATTCATGACTTTGGACGGTGAATGAACGCGGCAAAAGTTGTCTTGCACACTGCATATCAAAGTGCCATGCTTGGGTGTCCAGGGAAAGCATGCGTTCCAGAAAAACTTTCAAGCAAATGTACAAGCAACTAGCCATGGAGAAGAAAGCTTGTAATGTTCTCAGCTTAAAATGTTGGAAGCAAATGTACATTTTATTATTTTTAAGAGTGAAAATGGCATGAAACTTTAACAATAAGTTCATGCATTTTCCTTGTTGCCTTGAGCTTTAATTATGTTGACTTTAAGATAAAGACTGCATTTTATTATCCAAAAGCCAATGAGGGTATGTTAACCGCCGTGGGGATGGATGTACAGATGCCATTTTGAGCGTTCGCCCTTCATCCTCTTTCTGATGAACGACCAATGCTCCAAACATCAGCCGCACCTCGTTTCCCCACAGGTTAACACATTTTTATCTACTTTCACTTGGCAAAACCATCGTTAAACTTGTCCGCCGATGCGGATAGACACCATCCTTCACTAAGAGTAGTATCCCATTATGACAGAGTTAGCCGAACATTGCAAGCTCCAAGAGGTGTTTATGAATCATGCAGCTGTGCCTGGTCCAGATGAGGATAGAGCGATAAAGAAAGGAAACTAAAACAAGAACAATTACAGATAGACCATGACACTGATCCGCTGAAGAATCTGGAACGTGGTTTGTTAGACTTATGCGCCACTTTCTCGGACGCTTTCCGGAAAAATGCCCACCCTACAAAGTCAGAAGAAAAGGAAAACAGTTAGACCAAAAGCAAGCAAAGGTGCAATAAGTAGTTAATAGCACAGAAAGATGACCTTGAGCTTAGTCTCTGCCCTTAAAGAAATGCAAAGGTTGCAAAATGCCAGAGTCCCAAACAGAGAGGATTTTGCAAGGCGGAATTGCTGCAAAATTCCTTCTCTTTGCGGTCTTACCCGATTCCGTTTGGGCGTGCCCCTGGTGACCCTCCGTGGGGATGTTAGCCAAGCTGTCCTGGGTGCCGTCGTGTCGAAGGCTTGATTGTGGTTGTTCCGTTTGCACGACCGGTTCCAAGCACTTTGTAGGAAAATGCGTTCCCCTGGGTGGTGGTGACACCAGTGGAGACTGGGTCGAGGTGGGTTGTAACTGGAACGTGTCGCTTGACCTATCAAGCAGCACTGGCTCATCTCGTCTTGCAGAACGCAAATCCGATGGAACATCACCTGAGAAGGTAATATATCTATCAATTTGAGCCTTATGATCAAAGCGTTGTGTACATCTCTAACATTATGATCTCATCAAAATGTAAACTACAGTATCAGGTGAATCATTATATGAAATGCAAGTCTCTCAATTCTGATTTATTTGGGTTGGTTTATGTTCCCATCTGAACATTTGTGTCAGAAGAAAATCCACAATTAAGATACAGTTGCAAGCCATCTCCGACATGGAAACGATGGTTTGAGCTGACAATTATTACAATTTTTTTTGCTTTGTATCCAAAATATATGCTCATGGAAGAGCGAAGTGACAGAGGGTAGAATGCACTGTACCGACAATGAGGTGGTGGCAAAGCAAGTGGATGCAACAAACTATGGAATGGACCAATAGAAACATGAGAGAGAAGAGAAATGAAAACACTGAACTGCAATATGTGATTTTTGAAACGACGTTATCCGCCCTAGAATGCTCGGTGAGCAGAAAACCCAAGCACTGGGGTTCATTGGGGCAGCCAAATGTATATCATGTGTGCCAGATAAGGATTGTAACATAAAATGGCTCAGAAAACTTCTAAAAGAAGCCGACAATACTTGCAAACGTATAGGTGAGAAAAGAGTATGCCTCTGCACAACAAAAGAAATTATACTAGATTTTTGCATTTATTGGTAAAAGGAGAAGCATCCATCCGTGTGTGTGTGTGTGTGTGTGTGTGTGTGTGTGTGTGTGTGTGTGTGTGTGTGTGTGTGTGTGTGTGTGTGTGTGTTATATCCACAGCCACCGCTCACTTGTACGAACAGGAAATGGTTGGAACTCAATACTTCTCATCCACGGATATTTCTCGTCTTTCCTATTTCCGCGAGTCCGATTTGCATTTAGGGACCAACAATTCTAGTAAACCATTTTGAATTTGCCACTCTTTCATCTGAATGCTGAAAATTATGTTTAAAGACAATTTGAAATACAGATCTCGCACTAGCAATGGCAGGTTAAAAGTGCTTGGCGAGCATAACGGAGTCACTGAAAATGTGCACGCAAAATGCCTCGTAAACATTCATACACCATTTTGAAAGTCGCGTATGAAGAGAGGTAGGCTTGGGGGAGGGGAGGGGTTAACGGGAGTAAAAAAATTCACCAATAGGGAAGGAGATGGTGGTATACTACCAATTTGAATACCTCAAAGGAAGAGTGGGATTGAACTGACAGGAAGGTCATTCTGCAAGCAGACAAAAATGACGACAAAGGAATTGAGGTGAGCAATCTGGATTTTGAGGTTATTGAAGGGGTTACTGGGAGGAATGAAAGAGGAGATGGAGTAAGATCAAAGAGTGGCAGGTAAAAAAAAAAAAACTGAGGCCACCAACTTGTCTGGTATGAAAGTAGAGACTGGAGCAGACTTTGTACTTCTACTTCTTTGTGGGAGATGCTAATGGTATTGAAGGCTTTCAATTTCCAAGCCTCCGACAGAGAGAGCACACTCTGTTAAGTTAATTGTAGGCTGTGGGAAATTCAGACTTTCCAAGGAAGAACAATTGGCACAACCTAGGATGTCCAGTCTGCAGTTGCTGACTTTGGAGGCCAACTTTAATAAATGGTTTGTCCAAGAGATATTGTTGCCGATGGTGAAACTCAGAAATTCAAGAGACTGCAACTATTCCATCGGTTGATCCTGGTGAAACAGTGTCAGAATGTGAGATTTGCCTGAATTGAATGATGTGTGAACCAAGTATCATATCAGCGTCTTTGCACTTTTGTTGTGTATGGGAGTGACATTGGTTGTCTTCCAATATTTGTTGGAAACTTCATATATGTGTGACTGTTTGAGGTTCTTCAAAGAGCTTCAATTTTTATGAGACTGCAAATTTGCATGCATTGTAAACAGAGCTGTCATCATGTTCAGCCAAAATATTTGAAGAAGGCACGTTAGGGTTTATCTACAACTACAGCATGTGCAGTTTGGTTGTATAAGAGGGAAACACGGAACCTAAAAGGCAGAGGCAGAAAAAGATTGCAAAAAAATATTTAAGGGGAAATATCGAAGCCAGAAATGTAAGCATCAGTGATGTCGTTATCATCATTAACCAATCGTTGAAGAGATTAATCAAAGAAGGAGAGACAGACAGACAGAGACAGAGAGAGAAAGAGAGAGATCTTTGTATACTTTTATAATAAAAGTATCAAAACACACCAGAAAAGCACACTCTTTCAGGAGGTCTTTCGGTGGAGTGTTGATCCAAAAACACATCCAAAAGTTTTTACAGCAAAAATAAATTAAACAAAAGCAATACAAACAAGGGTTATGTTCATGTCAAACCACCACAGAATACTACATATATGCAAAAAGTAAGTGTAAGTACTTAAAACTTTTACAAACTAGATTCCATCACAAAAAGAAGCTCAAAACCTCATCAGTGTACCACTGATCACCCACAATGTCCGAGCTCAAAATATAAGTCTGCTACAGTTTTTAGCCATGCCAAAACCATACCTTTAAAGCAGAAAAGCACATTTACATTTTTTCCCTTCAATTTTGCTTTCCTGGTTTTATAAATTGCCAGTTTAGCAATACCCAACAGAAAAGACAACAACGAGAGTACTGGTTTACTCTTATAATTCCCCTCGATACCATAAATAAAGGCTGGAAAGGAAAAAACAAAATTAAATTTATAGAAAAGCTGTTGAAGGAAGAGAAAGAGGGGTACCAATCCCTTACATTCAATAAAAGCGTGGGCCACATTTTCAATTAAATCACAAAAAGGACAAAAATCAGAACAGAAGAGTTAAACTTATGAAGTAATGTCTGTGTGACCAGAGCTTGATGTGCGAGTCTCCGATTCAGGTCTCCTGTTCGTCCAAGAGTTGGAGAACTATACATTTTGTTCCAAACTGGAGTTTTAAAAGTTCCAGCAGGTAAGGTCTCATTCCACCGATGTTTTTAACAGTTTTATAAAACCAGGTATACATGCTTCTAGACATATCTTGTAGATTGCCATTTTCCCCATGACATGAAACACACCAATTTCCTCTAAGTTTGAGGAGAACACACCCTCTTGTTTTTTTGAGGCAATTTGAAGTTCAAGGAAATAGAGACGTGAGTCTATCACTTCATATACCCCAGTCCACCCAATATTTAGTCTCTGAAAGGTTTGAATTACTGCTTTCAAGATATTTTCCACAATTCGAGCAGAACGAACGCCAATTTTTACGGAAAGTGAGCTAACAGGTAGCCAGGCGTTCAAGGATGGCTTCAACAGGTCTCGCACTGTTGATTCCAACACTGGTGAAACAATGAATATACGACCTGGAGGTTGAAATTCCAGAGAATAAAGGATTCTGAACTAATGGCTCATGTACAAACTTTTGGGCATCGTATGATACCTCTAAATGTTGCACTCCGAGGGCTTGCCAAGCATTCAAAAGGCTCTGATGAAAAACGGAGAGCTGAGACATGTCAACGTGTTGCAGGTCGATGAGGAAAAGTTCACGGTCATATTTCAGACCTGCTTTCTGTAGCCAGGCGTTTGTGAGGGGTCGCCAAGGAACACACTCACTGTACAGTAAGCGCTTATTCGTGGAAATTATCCGACTTGGGATATGCATCAGATTTTGACCACCCACATTTTGGGGTCTGCAGACCACGTCTGGGCCCAGCCAATGGTGGCCACCTCAGAAAAAAATCAGTCAGAACCCTCTGAATACCCATGACCAAGTATCTAGGAGGTTCGAGTGGGATAACTTTATGCCAAATAAATGGAACCACCAGGTTGTTTATGATTGGCACCCGTGTCTTAAGCGAGAGAAGTTGGTACAATCGTTTCCACCTTGCCAGTTTCAATTTAATTTTTTTCCAGGAAGTTCTCCCAATTTTTTTGTTCATACGCTTCAATTCCTAGGAATAAGCCTAAATATTTAAACCCCTCACTACACCACTGTATTCCTCCTGTAAAACAGGCAGGGACGAGGAAGGCGATCTGGGGCCCACCCAAAAAGCTACACTTTTATTCCAATTTACCCTTGTAGTGGAAGCAAGCTCAAACTGGGTAAGGCAACAAGAAACCTCAGAAGCATCTTTTTGATTTGAAATAGCAACACAAATATCATCAGCATAAGCTGAAACAACGACTTTGGAGTTTTTTGAAAGAGAGACTCCTAACAGTGACTTCCGGAGTAGAGCTAATAAAAGGTTCAACGGATAGATTGTAGAGAATGCCTGATAGCGCACAGCCCTGACGGATGCCTCGCTGAAAAGGGAAAGGGTGACAAAGCCTATTATTAACCTTCAGCAAACAAGATGCATTTTTGTACAATAATTTAACATAAGAAATAATTTTTCCCCCCAACCCTGTTCTCCTTAATACATCAAACAAAAAAGAATGGTTAACACTGTCAAAAGGTTTTTCTTGATCTAAAAGTAATAAACCAAAACCGGGCGATGTAGTTCGACTGAGACTGATCAAGTCTCTCACCCAAAAAATATTATCACATATGGAATGTTCTGGAACACAGTATAACTGATCAGTGCCAATCAAGAAAGAGATGACTTCCTTTAGACGGGTTGCAAGTACTTTTGACAAGATTTTATAGTCCTTGTTGAGGAGTGACACAGGCCGCCAATTTGCGGTCTCATGCAGGTTTCCTTTGTTAAGGCCCAGTCACACCTTGACGTTTTAGCCAGCAATGGCAACGTATCAAAATGTATGTAAAACGCTGGCTTACGTTGAACTTTTGATGTTTTTTTTTAAAGATTCGGACGTATTCATAACGAGTTGGTCATATGCATAACATATTAGTAACAGACACAGAACGTTTCGTTGTGTTATAGATAACTTACACCAACGAATGCTTAGCCTGTTGTCGGCGTTCACAACCTATGCCCAACGATAGTCTAACTTATGCAAAGCGCGCTGCATGTATCGCCGACGATCACGCGGCGTAGCCTATTAAAAGGCTGCCGCACAACTATTCAAATCATAACCACCGGAGAAATGGAAGTGTCAACATCGCAGTCACACCTTGGCGATCTTGCCAGCATATGCCGACCTCTGAAAAATGCGTCTAAAACGCTGGCACACGTCGAATACGGTATGGGTAAGTTTGGTATACGTGAATAGAACGCTAAAGTACGCTATCATACGTCGTAGTAAGTGGAGTACATCTTGTAATTTTAAACGTGTTAAAGGCCCGGTCACACCTTGACGTTTTAGCCAACGTATGCCGATTTTTTAATTTTTTTTCTAAAACGCTGGCACACGTTGAATACATTATGGGTAAGTTTTGATAACATTGAGAGCACGCTGAAAAACACTGCCATACGTCGTTGTACGCTGGCTTTAAACGTTGTACTTTTTGGTTGTCCTCAAATTTTTTCATGCTTGAAATTTCACGACGTATGCCGGCGTACGACTCACACGTTCCGCTACGCTGGCCACAAGTTGTATGCACGGTCTGCGATCGTTGACAGACGTCAACACATGCTACTTGTAAATTAATCATAAGTTGAGACACGCCGAGGTAATGTTTAGCGTACCCGAAACTTATTTCTAACCTATGATTAACGTGTTGTTGGCACGTTACGCGATCGTTGCCACACATCGACAGACGTTACTTTTAAGTTACTCATAGGCTGAAAGACGTCGGTATAATGGATCGTCCTTGCGTCAGTGTCCATGGCCACGGCCAGGACACTTATTTGCAGCATTCTTCAAACTTTTCTTCGGCATGACGAGGATGTTCACACTTCGATGTCTAGCTTGGCTATGATTCCAATTGTCCATCGGCAGCGTCTATTTAAAATAGTCGAGTTTGAGCGTTTTAACACGTTCAGAAGAAACGCTTCAAATTTCAAAACCCCAGCGTCAAAAAACAAAGGCGAGTGACAGCAATTTAAATCGTTCATTGTAAACAATGAAAATAGCTGAGTCGTACCGTTTAAAAGTCGTTGAGTGTAAAAAAAAAACGAATTGTTGAGCGCAAGCGTCTTTCAATAGTGGGGTTTGAGCGATTTAGCACGTTCAATAGAAACGATTAAAATTTCCGAGCGCCAGCGTCAAAAAACAAAGGCGAGTGACAGCAATTTAAATCGTTCATTGTAAACAATGAAAATAGCTGAGTGGTACCGTTTAAAAGTCGTTGAGTGTAAAAAAAATCCAATTGTTGAGCGCAAGCGTCTACTTTCAATAGTGGAGATGCAGCCATGTAAATCGTTGAGTGGCAGCCTATGAATAGCAAACCCTACGTCACCGGCAAAGATAAACTGCCGCACGATATGGATAAGTTAGGCTATCGTTGGGCATAGTTTGTGAACGCCGGCTTCACAATAATTATTCGTTGGTATATAGTATCTATAAGTAATCAAAGCGCTCTATGCACATTATTAGTTCATTGTGCATTTGTCCAACCCGTTATGAATAGACCTAAATCGTAAAAACAAGCTATAGCCCATTGTTGAAAAAGCCCCATAAAAAATTAGCCGCGAAGAACTTCGAACAATGGTGAAAAGATGTCTCCTACCCGTGGACACGCGGACGCAAGGACGATCCATCATAACCCACACCCTCCCCCTCACACTCACCTACTACTGCCAACATGAACAAACTACTACTAACACTAATACTGATACTGATACTGTTACTGCTGACATGGACATCGACTCAAAAAGGACTCTAAAACACTGTTGGGTTCCCCTTTTATGAGCAGCATTTTTATATACCAATTCCCAAAACCGCTGGGAACACGTCTTTATATGGCAGTTGTAAGCTAGAAACACGTTCATTTATATTTTTTTTGTCGACCGGAAGACGTCATTGGAATACATCTACATACGTCGATGTGTGTTGGGACTACGTAAAGAATTGGTTCAAAGCACGTCAAACACAAGTTAGAAATAAGTTTCGCGTAAAAAAGACATTACCGCGACGTTTCGACTTATGAGTAGCTTATAAGTAGCCTTTGTGGACGTGTGTAAGCGTCCACATATCGTGTGTAAAACTTATCCCCATCGCATGTGGAACGTGTGTCATACGCCGAGTACGTCGTAAAATTTTGAACATGTTTAAAATTTCTTGACGTACTCTACTTACTACGACGTATGATAGCGTACTTTAGCGTTCTACTCACGTATACCAAACTTACTCATACCGTATTTGACGTGCCCCAACGTTTTAGACATTTTTCTTAGGTCGGCATACGCTGGCAAGATCGCCAAGGTGTGACCGCGATGTTGTCACTTCCATTTCTACGGCAGTTATGATTCGAATCGTTGTGCGTCAGCCTTTTAATAGGCTACGTCACGACATCGTCGGCGATGCGTGCAATGCGCTATGCCTAAGTTAGACTATCGTTGGGCATCGGTTGTGTAGGCCGACAACAGGTTCAGCATTCGTTGGTATAAGTTATCTATAACACAACGAAACGTTCTGTGTCCGTTACCAATGCGTTATACATAAGACCAAGTCGCTATGAATACGCCCGAATCTTTAAAAAAAAAACATCAAAAGTTCAACGTAAGCCAGCGTTTTACATACATTTTAATACGTTGCCATCGCTGGCTAAAACGTCAAGGTGTGACCGGGCCTTTAACAATATTTACCATTTCATGATTAACATAAAATCTCTCTTGATGCACAAACCCATGTATACTGACGGATGCTATGGTTTTGTACCCGTCACACATCCACCAGTTTAAACTTTTTAACTAGCTGTACCAAAGGCCTTGCACTGGGTGGATGAGGCTCATAAGTGTTCCGATCAAGTTGTGGGTTGAGGGTGCAGTTGTAGTCATCCCCCAGACACAACAACATGGTGAAGTCAATGGTACTTACAAACTCTGCCAACTTGTACAGAAAGGCACCTCTTTCACAGTTAGCACTAGAACAGTAAACATGAGTCATGCAAATCTTTAGGTTACAACTGACAAATTGCACAGACAGTAAGTAACCTTTACAAATTTCCTTACAAGTTATCTCCGAAGGCTGAAGTCGAGGATGCAACACTATTGCCACACCAGCCTTGGCCTCAACAAGCGCACTAGAGAAAAAAAAGACAACCTTTAAGATTCTACGCCACTCATCCTCAAAAGACTGATTTCTATGCATCTCCTGGAGCATTAGCACATCAATTTTTTTCATTTTGAAAGAGCTGAAACACCTGGAGGTGTTTCACACACAATTGCAGCCTCCATTGATGTTCAGGGATGCTACTTTCATCTCCATTCTGTTAGTTATTCTTGAAGCTCCTTCCCAGCCTGAGTAACACATTTCCTTAACCATTGGAATTGGGGATCTGACATGTTAACCTGATAAGGTTCAGGAATCATACTCCTTGCAGTTGTAATGAAATCGTGTAGATTCAGGAAGTAATTTTTGATTTTTACACGTCTTTTCCTGAATGTATCATCCAGGAATTTAATGACATTTTCTTGAGACACTAAGGTTGTGTCGTTTCCCCCCTCATCCTCTTGAGAGCATAAAGCACTGAATTGTGAGGTAGAAGAGGTTTCGTCTGAATCAAGTGCTTCATCTATGGCCTCACCTATTACTTGTTGAACACTTACTTTTGGCTCAAGAGATCCCATGGGAACAGAAAGTTGTGCCCTGTTTATGGACTCCTCCGAATTTGCCTTGTCCATGCCCTTCCCCATTACATCACATCCCTTTCATCATCATCATCATCTGTGAGGGAGGGGTTAACATTTAACTCACAGGGATTTTCCCCTTTATCTATTTCCCCATCACTGTCAGACATAGCTGTTAACTCGGCTGAACAAACTTGGCAATCAGGACAAACACTTAAGACATCCTGAGACGCTTCATTATTTTCTGTGTCACGCTCAGAGTCGGCAAGTGGAGCAAGTGAAGCTTCCATACCCGCACATGACTCCGGTACCACCAAGGGGTTTCCCATGTTGGACGTACTTTGGAGGTCCCACGATCCTGACACGATCTGAACCTTATTCTGCTATTTAGCATCAAAGGCATCAACGTTTGTCCGTTTTTGGCCTTTTTTCCTGGTATCCATAACATATACCTCCATATCGTCCACACTATCCTGTCCAGTGGATTGTAAAGGAGAGGAATCAACCACTTTCACTTCCTCCTTTGGTGGAGGATTAATTATATCACGATCAAACACCCTCTCCTTAACGCCGGTCGGAGTGAATGAGTCCAACACGTCACACACCTCAGTCGGTGGGGGGGGGGGGGTAGGCTCCCGATTAGCCTTCTCCCAATCAGTATGTGGTGAGGAAGAATCGTTCCTCACCACACCTTCACTTTCTTACAGTGTTACCGCATTGGGACAAACACTCTTCACATGCCCATCAGCCCCACACCCAAAACACGTCATGACCTCTGAGGTGGCATCCATTTTATATTCAAACCCATCGATTTTTACACTTAGCACGACATTGTGTTTTTTCATTTTCAGGTAGTATCATATAAACCACTCTTAAAAGATGTGACGTGTTTAAACTTATCACTAACATTTCGCATCGGCACCATTGAGATCCTCGACACAACCTTACCGAACTTGTTTAACTGGTTACACAAGTCCTGGTTCTTTATGAATGGTGGAATATTACTAATATTAACTTTAACTGTTCGGGCCTGCAAAGTGAACACAGAGAGGTTAGTGTTTGGTTCGATGAACAGGCCATGCTCAACTGTTGTTGCTACCATGTGTTCCTCCAACACAAACATGACAAACTTCTTATTCATGTGACAAGCAGCACGAATGTTATGTGATCCAACGATGTTACCAATGGCGGAAAGTACATCATTCAGTTCCACCTCACTGGGAGGGATGCAAAACACAACGTGTTTACGAGTAAGTGACTCGAACATCTCAATGCGGAAACGTTCACCCGCCATTCTAACTCAGGAAAACAAGTTAGTAAACTTTACGGAGAGGATAAGGAGTTTCACAAACACCAACATATCAATCGATTAAAGTCAAGAAACAATAAAGAACAAGGTCACAGTGGGCAAGAAAAAAAACCTCCCCCGGCAGCCATGCCAGGCCTTCGGCTTACGATTTTCTCGACACGAGACCATGGGCTCTCCCTCTCTTTCTTCTCCAGATAGGAAGGAAAAAAAAACACGGGGAAAAGTTCACAAGTAGAAAAACGAACACATGGAAAACGAAAAATGGGGAATGTGGAAACACCAAACAGCACGGCAGAGGAGGTGTACTCACGACACGAAGCAAGGAGCAGCCATGACAGTACACACAACGTACCAACAGCCAGCAGGGGGCGAGAGAGAGAGAGAGAGAGAGAGAGAGAGAGAGAGAGAGAGAGAGAGAGAGAGAGAGAGAGAGAGAGAGAGAGAGAGAGAGAGAGAGAGAGAGAGAAACAGAGACACACAAACTGAGAGAGACACACACAGACTGAGAGAGACACACACAGACTGAGAGAGAGACAGATAGACACAGAGAGAGAGAAAGAGAATCTTTTCTTCCATTACAAAAGACAAACACACAGAGGGAAGTATGCAAGTTTTGGATTATTATCATCAGTCTGGTTTCATTAGTAAGACTAAAATCAACTTAAATTGCAGAGCATATATCACAGGTGTGACACCAAGTACAAAGAAAGGAGATAGTTAGAAAGTGAGATGACGCCATGCTGGTAGGGAATGTACATTAAGTATGCAGGTACATGCCGGTAATACATGAATCATCCATGGTGTATCATTGACCAAGTAATAAATTCTTACATGGGGCCATCTGCACCCTCCCCATGGCTTTTCTGTTGCGGTTGGGCTGGAGGTGGTGCAATGGATGATGCTGCTGCTGTGCAGGTGGAACAAGCTGCTGCACAGTTCGAGGGCTCGGAGGCACACGTCCCATATACACATACAGTTCCTGCAGTTCACGGCGCTGCCGTGCTTGTAACTCCTCGACCTCATGCCGATGTCTGTGTAAGAGTACAAACAAACGTGTAAGTGTAATCAATGGCAGTCTACAGGTATAGAGACAGAGACATATACCTTTACATATACTTTCACAGAGTGCAGATGAATGAACATATACCTTCACAGAGTGCAGAAAACCGAATTATACCAAATCCTGTTACAAATGCACGTGTTTGTTTGAGTGATTGATATGATTGTAAAGCTTTGTACCTTTACTCTCTCTCTAATGGCATGAGGGTGTTATCCTGCGCACATGAAGCAAAATGCATGGTTAAGCAATTTGTTCATGTCTGTCCATCCGCCCGTCCGTCCGTCGGCCTGTCCATCTACAAACGTCAGTTTATGATTAAGGAACAACATATTTAAATTTAATGTTATATTTTGAACATGAATCGGAAAACAAACCAGTAATTTAACACGACTTTGTGAATTTGTCCTGATCACACATGCACAGAAAAGAGTGAAATAATATTTTTACTCTGTCTGCCTCTCCGGCAATCAAACAAAATTGGAAATCATTCCAAACAGGAAAATAAATGTTTTAAGGACATCATAAAGGACACAAACAACAGGCATGAATAACCAATGTAATGTGTTAGACGGGGTGATGTAATTGACTGCATCATCAGCAGTCAATTCCAGAATTAATTTATTTTTCTGACTACTTTTACAATCTTTATTTTATTTAAATTGAATTATATACTTGAACACTGTAGAACACAAATTGCTTCCAAGAACCTCCAGTTTTGCAGTACTTGAACATGATAAATAAGGTGGTGTATAAGGTTGGTGTATAAGACTGCTTTAATAGTACAAAACTTCCAGAAGTTTTTTTTAACGATCATTAAAATCATTATTTTATTCAAAATGAAGTAGACTTGAACCCTGAGCCGAGTATTGTCTTCTATGAACTCTCTAGTTACTTTCGCTGCCGAAAGTGGACGGAGGTTGTGTTTTCTTTCACCCTTGTCTGTCTGTTTATCTGAACAGGATATCTCAAAACGTTGTGGACGTTTTTGGACTAAACGTGGTGGACAGGTTGGATGTGTCACTCGGAAGAAATGACTATTTTGATGAAGATCTGGAGACGAGAATGTTTACGGTGATTCTTCACCAATGACAGGGCCACAAAAAATATATAGCACAATATCTGAAAATGTGGCCAGAATAACTTCAAGAGGTTGGGTGTGTGACAAAGACGAATCGATAAGATTTTGGTGAAGATCTGGATGTGAGAATTAAAAAAAAATTATTTATTGATTCTTCACCAAAAACGATATGTAACATGGTATTTCAAAAGGTTGTGGATGGATTATGACAAAACTAGGTGGATGAGTTTGTCAGCAAGTACTCCTCATGGGGAATGAGTGTGATTTTTTTTATGACATCATAATTGCATATGTAGAACGGTATATCCAATCAGTATGAAGAATTTTGAGGGTTATCTAGGGGTAAAATGGTGCACAAATTATTTTTGATTACATCATCGGTCACGTGATTCGGCAGCAATATTGTTTTTTAAAAACTTTCAAAAATCTTCTTCTCTGAAGTGGCTGAACAGATTGAGGCGAAACTTGACACATATGACCACCCATCCATGAGGAACAAAAGGTTCACACACATGATGTCATAGATCGCATGTTTGGCAGCCATATTGGTTTTACCCTAAAACATAAAAATCTCCAGAACAGCTAGACAGATCAAGGGCAAACTTCACATAAATGTTCCCCAAGGAATGCATATACAAGGTTGTTGAATAATTGATGTCACATGGTTTGGCAGCCATATTGGATTGAAGAAAATATTAAATAATGTTTTCTCTGGAACTGCTTCATCGATTCACATGAAACTTGACAATTGTGATCTAGTTGTGATGGGGAATGCATGTTTTAAATTTCAACTTGATCGGACACATGGTCTGGCAGCCAGAATTTTTTTTTTGATGTGGGAGTTTTGTTTTTGTTTTTTTTTGAACAAGGTTCACGTGGCTGTGCCTGGATGGGTTTGGAGGTAGAGGAATAACAGCTGAAATACGAATCCTATCCAGGTTCCTCCTGATGACTTCATCTTTGCTTTTTGCTTGTTTGGGCTCTTTCTGATTACTCCATTGCAGGACTGTACCTATTTGGTTTTCCATTTGATTTGAATTTAATTCCATCTGATCTGAAAATTTCTTCATTGCATTTTCATCCTGAGAGAGTTAAGATGGGAGATTCCTTATTTGGACATACTAGTACGCCCACTCCCATCAGGAGCGGCAGGATCGTGTTATTATCTTCTGTAGGGTATATAGAGTACAGTAGATCTAGGCTCGGGTCCGAGTCTGTGGGGTACGTGATAAGCATATAATGCCTCAAGAATGTTGGCTTTCCTTTCTTTCAGTTTAGTGTTAAACACCAGTCACAAATTTAAAAGGGTAGTAATACGTGTTTGCGGTTTATGATATATATATATATATATATATATATATATATATATATATATATATATATATATATATATATATATATATATATATATATATATATTGTGTTCCGGTCGGGGTGCCCCACAAAATGCCACGAGAAGCTATTTATAAACGTTATTACCAGCGTTTGTTCAAGGAGGAAAAATCCCTTTGGGAAGGGAGATACGATTATTGCTTTTGGGTCCATTTGTTTGTTTGTCCGCACATAACTTTTGTGTTTTTCTCCACAACTGTTTGTGGGATTGAGCCAAAATTTTCACCATAGGTGCGACTACTCATGTAGAATGTTTTAATCATAATTATGATGTCATTGCTCACGTGGTATGGCAGCCATGTTGGAAAAACGGATGACTTCATCTTTTCTTTTTGCTTGTTTGGGTTCCTTCTGATTACTCCAATGCAGGACTGTACCTATTTGGTCTTCCATTTGATTTGAATTGAATTTATTTTAATCCCATTTTAACTGGCCCAAGTCTTTCATGAATTGTCTGGCCAGGCCTGACACTCAACTAAATGGTTCAGGCAGGAATTTGTAAGTTGGCCATGGTGCCAGTGATAGCTCACCTACTCTTCATGAAAGATATTGTGGGATCTTCAACATCTACCAACGAATGCTGTCAGATGGGACACCTGTTTAACATCCATCTGAGGGACGGCACACATATTGATGAATCGCCATGCCTGTGAAACACCTGGATGAGAGTTTATAGCTGCGCCGAGATTTGAACCCAGATTAGACAGACACCTTTAGGCCATCTTACCAGCCTTGATGGTGCCAAATACTGAGTTAGGAAATATTTAATATTGATGATTGTTACATACTTTACTGTTGCACAAAATAACTAAACATCTACCATTGATGTACAAAATGGCAACATGGTCATCACCATGTCCCCCCTCCCCTGCCACTCATCTTCAACTCACCCCTCCCCTGGACACGTGAACCCCTTCTGAAGTGAAGGCTTAAAATTATTGGAAATAATTATGGAAATGATGAATAAATTATAGAAGGCAAATATCATGGGAATGCCACCCCTATCGTATTCAAATAAAATGCACCACATGGAAGCCACTTGTTAATGGTCCATGCCGATTGGTTTCCATGAACCCATTAGCATTACACACCAACATGAAGCCTCAAGTTACAGGCAGTCTCATACTATGCCCAAAGGTAGTGCGATCCAGTACTGGCTTCCAAGTCTGCAAAACTGTAAGACAAACAGAGAAAAAGTTTTGGCTGGTGAACGATCCATCATGCGAAGACTCCATGTATTAGCAGGAGTCTTAATGAGACTACAGGAAGGGCATGCGAGACTGCCATCATCAATAGAAATGGTAATGGTAGAAAGCCAAAACTATCCAAAAATAATACCAAGTAGCTGTACGTGAGAGATGACGGTCACTTATAGATTTTGCTATTGCTTTTCTTCATTGTAGATACAGGTGCAAATGTTACCTCGTGAATAGCAAGATAAATATTAGCATGAACTGTAGTGGACTCAGTGGGCAAGCATGTGCAGACAGACATGAGATGAAGTGCAACACATGGTGTATGAGCACTATTTACAGCATGATGAAGTATTCCTATTCTTTTCCATTAGGCAAAGTGAAGAATAGTTGATAAATCATCTTACTCTCAAGTTTTTCAGTGTCGGAAGGGGAGATGGTGGAGATTTTAACGAAAGCCGATTAAGTCAGAAGTTCTTGTTCTCTGAAGTTAATCATATGGCCTTTGAAGTTAACCAAATAGAGATTCTGATGATAGATATCAATTGGTGAAGATATCCCACATAGTCTCAATATTAACACGTGGTCCAGAAGGTCCAATCCTTTTGAACAGTAACATGGGAACTTGAGCATCCATATAGGAGTGCGAATGAGACATCTGATAACCCAACTCCAAACCATCGTGGAAAAGTAACACACACCAGTAAGATAACACAAGGCTTTACCCACTTAATCACTGAGCGACTCATATTCATACCCATGGAGATATGTCTGGCTGAGATTATAATGGGAAATTCTTTTTTTATACATACGAGCATCTTTTTTTTTTGGCTTGGACAATAAATATTGGTGCACCATGCACGTGCTGTGTAGTATGTTGAGTTGGAGGGAGTTTGGTGGTGGTGGTTCAAAGCCATGGGAGGCATTGTGGTGTGTTTGCTGTTCATTCGCATTTTACATGGCGTGTGTGCTTACTTGCTTGACTTGTACCATGGCTAAAAGGAAAGGCTTGGATTAAAAATCCGAATAGGAGACAGATATATAGTTAATAGACCTAGCTTTCAGACTCACGCAATGCACTTCGTCCCGTTAACCCACTGGACATGAGGGGAAGATCTAACTGCACGAAGACTAATGAAATAACTGCCTGGGGATCACTGTATGTTGGGTGCCATTGCCTTAGAGGCATGCGGTTTTGAAGAACCGCAACAATATTTTGTCCAAGAACTGCTAAACGGAAGGGTTTTTAAAAAATGCCAAAAGTGATTTGTTTTCTACAGTGTTCAAGAATCTAATTCAATTGAAATAAAATAAAGATATGCAACGTTGTATAAAAAGAAAAAATTCCAGAAGTTTATCGCCGTTGATACAGTCTTATACACCACCTTATTTAAACATGTCCAAGTATTGCAAAACGAGGTTTTTGGAAGCGATAGGAAGATGATTTGTGTTCTACAATGTTCAATTATATAATTAAATTGAAATAAAATAAATATTGTGAAGGTCCCATAAAAATAACAATAATTCCAGAAGTTTACCACTGTTGACGCAGTGGATATTACACCACCTTATCGAACACGTTACATTGGTTATTCATGCCTGTTATTTTGTGTCCTTTATGACTGTTAAAAACATTCAGTTTTCTGTTTGGAATAATTTTCAATTTTGTTTGACTGTCAGATAGGCAGAAAGAGTAGATAAATTATATCTCACTCCTCCCTGCGCATGTGCGATCAGGACTAATTCTGAAGCAAAGTACTGTTAAACTACAGGTTTGCTTTCTGATCCATGTTCCGATTTGTGTTCAAAATATAACATTCAATTGAAATGAAGTTGTTCCTCAATCATAAACTGACGTTTGTAGACAGACAGAGTATGAACTAATTGCTTAACCCCACTTTTCGCTTCGCATGCGTGGGGTAAAAAGAAGAGATGAATAGGGAATATAAAGAATTTCACTCATCTTTATATCCTTCATCATATCCATAATCATAATCATCATCATCAATAGACCATACACCTTACAGAGTGGCAAGGCTGCCGAAGTAGTTCCTGAGAAAAGGTTACACTTGGTTGTTTGCCATTGCTTTTATAGTGGTCAGTCAATGCCAGGAATTTGTAATTTGGCCGTGGTGCTGGCAATAGCTCACTTGCTCTTTGTGAAGGACATCGTGGAATCTTTAACGTCCACCAACAATCGGTGTTGGCAGGCGGGACTCTCAGTTTAACATCCTTCTAATAGACAGTGCACACACTGATGCCTCACCCTGTATGAGAAATACGGTTTGACACTTTGTAGCTGGGACAAGATTCAAACCAAAGATGGATATCTTAGATGTGTGTGCTTTGAGGAAATCTCTCCTTCACCCATTTCGAACAAACATATGCTACAGTTGTAAAAATTCAAAAGAATTACCGGTAAATATAATTCAAACCAAGCACTCTTTGGAACGCATCATTTTGTACCGAGTGAAAGTGATTTTACATAAACAATCATGTGAAAAATTAATTTATTTTCCATGAGTTTGAAATAAAAAGTTACCAATGAGAAAACAAAAACAGGGGCAATACCCCTGGGCACTCACCTGGTAGCAGCAAGATAAGATGACCAGGGAACACTGGTGGGCATGGATGACCCACAAAATATGTAATGGAGAAGAAAGTAAATACCTATGGAATTTCTTTTTTAATTCCGTGAACGAACTTTAGTACATCACGGGTGATAAAGGTTGTGGTGAAGTTTCATCGAAATTGTGTGTATGGTTTCGGAGAAGAAAGCAAATCTTTTGGGGGGCAACCCTCCCCCACCCCCCCGAAGACCAATTTTTTTAATGGTGTAAACAATCTTTGGTACATCAAGGGTGATGAGGGTGGTGGTCGTTTCATTGAAATTGTGTGTGCAGTTTCTGAGAAGAAAGCAAATACATATTTTGGGGGGGCAACCAGCCCCCCACCATTACATGCCCTTAGACCCCAATTTTTCTCATGTCATGAGAAAACTTTGGTACATCACGGGTGATGAAGGCTGTGGTGAAGTTTTATCAGAACTGTGTGTGTAGTTTCTGAGAAGAAAGCAAATACCTCTTTTGGGGGGAAACCCCCCCTGTAGACCCCTTTAGACCCCGATTTTTTAATGGCATGACCAAGCTTTGGTACATCATGGATGATGAAGGTTGTGGTGTTTTATCAGAATTGTGTGTGTAGTTTCGGAGAAGAAAGCAAGTACATATTTTGGGGGGCAACCCTCCATTAGGCCCCGATTTTTCTAATGTAATGAACAAACTTAGGTACATCATGGATGATGAAGGTTGTCGTCAAGAATTTCATCGGAATTGTCTGTGTCGTTTCTGAGAAGATAGCAAACACCTCTTTAGGGGGGAACCCCCCCCCATAAGCTCCCTCCGTTGACCCCCCTCAGACCGCTTTTTTAATGTCATGCGCAAACTTTGGTACATCACAGATGATTAAGGTTGTGGTCAAGTTTCATCAGAATTGCATGTGTAGTTTCTGAGAAGAAAGCAAATACCTATTTTCGGGGGCAATCCCCATCGGGCCTGATTTTTTTTTAATACCATGAACAAACTTTGTTACATACACAGTGATTAATGTTGTGGTAAAGTTTCATTAAAACCATATGTTTAGTTTCAAAGAAGTTGCAAGTATATGTGAACAGACGGACGGACAGTCGACGCGCCATCCCATAAGCACCCCAGAACTACGTTCCAGGTGAGCTAACAAAATAGGTGAACCTTACTTTTCCTTGAGCTTTTGTAGTTCACTGTTCAAATCACCATCCTCATGGTCCGAGGTACAATCACTACTTGGGCAGGAAGAAAGTGAGTCAGAAGAATCTCGTTGCTGTGGATAAGACCTGTCCGAAGTGAAGGACTTCGGTGGAACCGAGCTGTCCATACAGCTGCTCTCATCACGTGTCACCTGCTGTGTCCCTGGTTCGGGAGATGCCATTCCATCACTATTCACAGGCTCCACACACTCAGCCGGAAGGAAGGGTATCATAACCTGCTTTGGTGTCGGAGAAGCAGGGTTTTCTTCATGGACCTTGGCAACAGTTCCACAAAGAGTTGCAAGATGTTTGATAGGTGGTGAAGGACAGATACATATCATTGACAGTTCAAATTTCTGATCAATCGTCGAATCGTGGATATTTTCATTTCCAAAAGCCTCAGAAGCTTTTTTTGTGGTTCTAGCAGGATGTTCGCACGTTGTCTCTCCGACTTCATCATGGACATTTGAGCCAATCTCCATGGTCTTGTTTACCAAATGTTCTTCTCGCTGAGCAGGCATCATCTGCATCCATCATATATAGTGGAAGTCAATGGTGCAGTAAAAATTTCTGGAAAGAGGTGCATGCTACAATCTTACTCAACACAAAAATAATAATCCAAATATGGGGCCAAATACATATCACACAGCAAAACAGAGGAATCTTCAACCCTGTTCCCTTATGTATACATCTCTTTTTCTCTGCTAGCTCTACAACAGGCCGTTTATCAATTTCATTTTGCCCACCCCTTTGCATATGTAATTTGTCGATGACTTTTTACGACAAAAGGATCAAAAAAAATCCTAAAGTTATGCATTATTCAAACAAACAAATGCAGGTTTCCCACCAGTACAGGAGCTACATGTTCCTCACCATGGTAGAATCATCAATGGGTGTTGTTGGGCCACCATGTTCCAAAATGAATGACCGAACGTTGGTGGGTACTGTGGAATTCTGAAGCACTGGCAGAGGTTGAGAAGAGGAATCCTGTGACGGTGCAATCTCTCCAATCTCGCCAGCATGCATTTTCACAGCAGACAAGGGCAACTGCTGGCAAGGACCATCAAAAACAGTGGTTAGCGTTGATGGAGGTGGTAGACCATTTGCCTTTGCTGGAGAGAGCAGAAAACTGGAATCTGCGGAAGTCACATCTAGAGCGGTTCCAGTGCCATCACGATGTTCATCTGAACATGTGGCAGATTGACTTAAACTAGAATCCTGAAACAGAGTGCGCAGTTTCTCATCGAGATCCCTGATGTTTCCAGAAACAGATGCGCTCTTTGGAGTTTCAGGCTCTGCTGTGCTCAGTCTGCTCTCACCACTAACACCTTGTTGCATGTCCACAGATAATGACAAAGGGATAGCACCAGGTCTCAGGCTGGCTGTTTCAGAGTTCTGCTGGGACGGGGGTGTGTCTTGCACTGGAAGTTGGCCAAAAACTTCTGTGGAATCAGAGACACTATGAGCAGGAATAGCTGAGACCAATGGTGATGGAAGGAATGTCAGAGGGCTAGAAGTGTCATTATAAATTCCCGTGCTTTGGTCACTCGTCAAATTGACATGGCCGCAACAAGGGGGTGTGGTTGCAACAAGGCATGTGTTACTGTACAAGGAGTGAGCAGCTGAGTACTGAGGAATGAGAGCATCAGAACAAACAAGTGACGAGTTGTCTAATGAGGTTTGCGGGAAGGAGATGAATGGAGGTGGTTCAGCAAATTCAATGACTTGTGGTTGGTTGTCATTGGGCATAACGTTTGGCTGGATAGCTTGAGGTGGCTGCTGTGCATCTTGGGTCAATGGAGTCATGATGGATAAAGTTGCTGGAAAGTCAGGACCAGGGAAGGGGCTTGACATCTGCTGGTCTACCTCCACAGAATCCTCTGGACCTTGCCACAGGCTCAATGATGATATGGAGCTTGACATTTCATAATCCACTCTGTGGATCACTAACAAAGGGAGATAGGTGGGTTTGGAGAGGAGGGATTGGGGGGTATAAGGGATGGTGGAGTCTCACTGCTATGCAGCTACATTTCATACAAATCACAAAATGCTAGACAATCATGCTAATAAACACCACTGTAGTTTAAGACTGAGAGTCTGTGTTTTTCCAAGACGAAAAGGTGGTTGTATGCCCAAATCAGTCATTTCTATAAATAATAGCATAAACTATTTTAAAATATCAAGGGAGCAGGAAAATACGACACTTTAATGTAATCATCCACCTTGTCCATCCATGTGTTGCACATCATCCTGTACAAGGTGCTTTTCTGGCCTGTACAGGTTCCATTAGCAAGGTGCCAGGGTGTGGGATGAGATGGCTAAACCTGAAACAGTATCAATGGCCAAGCATCACTTCTTATAACTTAAAAAAAAGAAGAGGACAACAAACAAAATAAAATCACATAAATGATTATAATTATTGATATTTTGGGGCTATTTATTTAATTGTCATATGACCACGACGTTGCGTTATCTGAACGGTCATTATAAAACAGTAGCCCACCGCACAATATCAATTATTTTGACGTGTTTTGTTCTTCCTGGCAACGGATGTTTTTTGGTGTTTGTGAAATGCAAACTGATTGATAAACACTCAAGCCATAATGATGAATTACATTTTTAAAAAAATAACAAGAGTATGTGCTATGTGGATACTTGAACGGCCGATTTCTGAGCAAAAGGCAAAAATGATAACTACCTCTGCCACCTAAGGTGAATGGAGATTGTGTTTTCACCCCTGTTTGTGAGTAGGATATCTCAAAAAGTTATGGATGGATTCGGACTAAACTTGGTAAACAGGTTGGGTGTAACAAGGACTAATTTAATCGGTTTGGTGAAGATCTGGATCCGGATTCGAGAATTTTATTTTAATTACCTCCACCAATGTAGGTTATGTTTTCACCTCTGTCTGTCTGTCCGTCCATCTGCGAGCACGATATCTCAAAAAATTGTGGACGATTCGGACGAAATTTGGTGGACAGGTGTGTGACAAGGATGAATTGATTAGATTTTGGTGAAGATCCGGATCTTGAAACTGGAATTTTTTGTGATTCTTCACTATTAAGTGATAGGGATAAAAACGATATATAATATATCGATATCTCAAAAAGTTGTGGACGAGTTATGACAAAACTAGGTAGATGAGTTGGTTAGGTGACGAACAAGCCGATTAGATTTTGGTTCAGGTCCGAATCCAGATCCAGCCTATAATTGAGATACAAAACGTAAACTGTTCAGCCTGGTGGAGGTATGCGCTCCACTGAGTGCCACTGTAGTTTCCTAATGGCTTCACAGACATTCTGAAGGAGAAATCCAAAAACCCATGGTGAATAGTGATGAGATAAAACTTGGATATACCATTATGACCCAAAGTCAAATCAACAGAATTTAGCATGGAAACTCACTGACTTCCAGACACTTCAGAAATGAAATGAACTAACACTTGTGTTTCAATAAAAGTCATAAAATGGTGGTCATATTTACCTCCGCCACCAGAGGTAGATGGAGGTTATGTGTTCACCCCTGTTTGTTTGTCTGTCTGTGAGCAGCATATCTCAAAAAGTTATGGATGGATTTGGACAAAACTTGGTGGACAGGATGGGTATTTGACAAGGATGAATAAATTACATTTTGTTGAAGATCGGATCTGGATAAGGGCACTAGAATTTTTTGTGATCCATTGCCATTGAGAGAGCCAAAAACGATATGTAGCACAATATCTCAAGAAAGTTATGGACGGGTTTTGACAAAACTTGGTGGATGAGTTGGGTAAGTGACAAGAACAAGCCGATTAGATTTTGGTTCAGGTCCAAATCCAAATCCAACCTATCATTGGGATACAAAACGTAAACTGTTCAGCCTGGCAGAGGTATGCACTGTACTGAATGCCATTCTAGGTACTTTTTTGTTTCTCTGAAAAGTATCTTCTGCAAATAGGGTTGGGCACACATCGACTTTTTCTCTGTTGTCCCGTTAAAAGGAGTGTTTTTTTTATGGCCATTTTTCATGCTGATCACGAATCCGTTGAAATTTTTGACCTAGGATGATGTCTTAGTAAGACATCATCCTTGGTCAAAAATGTCAAATGTCATCATCCTATGTCAAAACGTTCAACGGATTCGTGATCAGCATGAAATTTGGCCATAAAAAACACTCCTTTCAAAAAAAGTATGGTTGTATGCCCAACCCTAATGCAAAGGAGATGATGTGATGTTAGCAAAACGTTGCATTAAATCTCTCCCAAAGCCCACTCTGAACACCCTCCCCAGTCCCCGTCTCTCCAACGCTACATCCTGACTCCCCCTAACCACCAAAACACCGATGATAACAACATAACCTGCTTTATTCACACCAACCCATATATAGTATGGGGTGGTTGAACACTCCATACCAAGGCGTTCCTCTGGCCCAGAGGGACCTCCTTTGGAACTGCAGTTCAGAGTCGTAGTTGGAGATGGCACTTGCATGACATCTGTGGTCTGGATCTCCAGCACTGGATTCACAATGAACTTCCTCGCGCCAGTTCGTATCACCGTTGCACGCTTACTGACCTCACCTTGGAAGACAGAAGATCAATAAGAAGATTCGAGACAGAAGAATGCCCCTGGACTAGTTAAACTCACCACAAATAAATGGCTTAATGCAAACATACACAACAAATTAACAAATGCTTGAAGCGCATTTACTGACCAGATTCGCCAACAGAGGAAGTCTTGGACAGAGAATGCTGCACAAAAATGTGAAGAAAAAGAAAAAAATGAGTTCGGGATTAAAGCCAACACAACCAATGGCTGTTTGGGAACTCATCTACCCACCATTATAATCTCAGTTCTAGCCAGTAAAAGCTCATTATTTTCATGTGTTGTATTCACCACCAAGAGAACCAATCCTGACCATAAGCTTGTTTGGTTCCTTAAAGCATCTCGCATTTTTTAAAACGGATATGTATTACGTAAATATAGGATAAGCAAAGGTCACCTCAAAAGAATCGACAGCCTTCGATTCCTCCGTCTGATGAGACTCTTCAACTTTATCAATTATGTCCTTTATCTGCTCAATAAAGGTATCCTTCTCTGAGTCCAAAATAAAGCTGTTCATTAACTGAAGACACAGGGAACATCCAATCAAGGTCAACACCATGCAAAAAATCCCCCAAAAGACTCAATATTTAGCACAAAACAAACTCCTCGTTTGCAATTCCAGTGAAGGTTACTATTCAAATAGCCATGTTTACCATGTAATCTGCTATTTCTTCCAAGTCATCGTATTCAAAGTCAAACTTGAATGTCACCGTTTTGTGGTTGTACGTTTCCATTTGACACTCCACCACTTTGTCACCTTGATCGGAAACCTTTTGTGGGCAGAAACAAACATTCAGTTACGAAACTAAGCACAAGAGCTTGATGGCAATGCAGGATTTAGCGGAAGCAATTTTTTCTAATTTTTTTTGTGGCGTGGTAGAACACTTGATACTTTTAAAAGCTCTCTTATTGATAGAGGTAATCTACCAACTCTTCTGCAAATAATTTTTTCCATAAAAGAGCCAATGAAACAAAAGTTAAGACTACAGAAAATAAGACAGCCACAAGGAGTAGCGATTGAAGGGGTGCTTACTGTGATGTTCAGCATGGTGACACGAGGTTTCACGTGCTTATCATGTCGTGAGCGCCGTGAGTACCTTCTGTGTCGCCTGGTTCGGCCCTCACTCTTGCTCACGGACAGAGTGGTTTCATGTCGTCCATTACTGTGCTTGCCAACAAGAGTGGTGGGTCTGTGTCCAGTCATGCAGGGGCAACACAAATATGGTGGCAATTACCATGTACTCACCTTTATTACGTAATTATCAAATGTGGTGGTACTTGCTCTTTTGGCAATTTATTTGACCATGTGAACAGTGAAAACCAGAGCAGCAAATGACTTCCAGCAAAGTTGGTGTGTTGTGCTATTGTTAGGCTACAGTCTGGAACATAGCAAACAACACCAAGTTCACACAAAGCAAGCTTAATTGTAATAGTTTTTGAGTGGACCTACCATGCCTGTGAGGTGCAAGATAACCTGGCATAAATGAGCAGTAACCGAAGCAGAATAGTGGCGGAAATGTCACGTCAAATAAATAGCTTAGGCACTGTGACACGATCTAGAAAATACACACTGGACATTAAATCAGAAAAAGGTAAATATACATTGAGATTACTGTACTTGCAACACTGTTTGATTTATAAATTTCAAACCCAAAAACAGGAGGCACTTTGACAGGACAGATAATGTTACTATACCCTAAGATTGAGTGCCCTGGAATATTACATTACATCTTCTGTTGGCTATGTTCCCAGCCTTCACTCAACCATAATGCAATGAGAATTGTCCCTGAGTGCAGCATCAAACAAGGCTGTAAATTAAGATAAAGATTCTCACCTTTCACGTGTTGAAACATGCTGGGGTGACTTTTGACCTCCAACAACAGGCCCTGGAGATATCTGCAGCATGATGAGAGAAGGACTGAAATGGTGCATTTGAGGTTATGGGAGCTAAATTTGGCTGTTGATTTACATCAACAGAACTGGTGTACCAAGTCAATGGTAAAAATAAAAAATGTACAAAAGGAGGCTTTTTACAGATGCTACAATTTGTTTCGTCTCAAGTTTAAGGCTGATAAAGAAGCCTGCTGTTGGCTTAGTGGTTCGGGTGGCTGGCTTGGTAGCTTAGGGTCCTGAGTTTGAGCCCCGTTGGCTGCTGAATTAACACCAGGTTGGGTTGACTCAGCCAGTCATCCTTCTGAGGTTGGCAAAATGAGTACCATTGTACTGGTATAGGGGCACAGCATCAATGGCATAGTCATGCCAAAACAAAATGATAGCTACCCGGCAGCCAAGTTGCCATATGCAAGCAGAAGAAGAAGAAGAAGAAGAAGAAGAAGAAGAAGAAGAAGAAGAAGAAGAAGAAGAAGAAGAAGAAGAAGAAGAAGGCGAATAAAGGAGCTTGTACATGCAGGAGAAGGACATTACAAAGCCATTAGGAGCCAAGACACAAATCAACAAAGCATATGTGAATTTGAACTTGGGATATCAGCTTCCTGATCTCTGTGCACAGATGTGAACTACAAACAAGTCAATAAATAATTGAATAATAAATTAGCAATGCCATCAAATACAACAAGCCAAGACTATGAAAAATGGTATGGCTATAACTAGCGAATAGAGAAACAAATTCAAGAACTTTATAAAAACCTTACTTTGCATTGGAGTCGGTTCTGCCACAGCAGTTTCAAGGTAAGGTATACGTTAGATGGTTTGCCATTACCTGCCCAGCTAAACAGCCATGGGAATCAAAGGACAATGCAGCAAGGCCTAACCCACTCATGTCAAGCATTAGGATGGACTAATTAAGCTGCACATGCATGCACATGAGCAAAGAACATCACAAATTAGAAATAGTGTGAAGGAGCAAAAGATGAAGATAACAGGGGAATATAAAAAACAAACAAAAAACAAAGTTTAATCCTGAGGTGTCCCCAAGGAAGGAATAGTCTAACCCAAAACGGGTAAGGAAATCTCAATAAGACTCATTATGCAGTCAAGATTATATACAGTACGATCACCTGTCTTTTGTGCCCAATGTATAGTGAAGCGTATTACAATTTAAACTACGGAAGCTCCTTTATATACAAGTCATTCTTAACACTGTTGCATAAGATGTACTTCACTGTATTAATTGATTAATCTTACAATTATGTAAGCAAATATATGTAAGGTAGTGTAAGGATCATTCATATATTACATATACATAAGGAAGTGTGGTAAATTGAGAGAAATCAAAATTGAGAAGTGTAGAAAAGAGGGTAAAGGAGGATGAGAATGGAAGTGGAGTGACTGAGGGGAGTAATGGAGTTGTATATACGAAACCATTTGGGAGCGGAGAGGAAAAAGTCTGTGTTCTCGCTCTTCCATGAGCCTTGACTTTGTATACAAAAAATAAACAAGTACATTCAAAGTACACCGCCCCCATGGCAAATAAATAAATAACAATCCTCTAGTGCGTGACATTACCGGGGCACCTTCTGCGCCCGGCGATGCCGCCTTGCAGCACATGGAGTCGGAATTGGAGGGAGCGGTGTACAATTATTGATTGATTAATTGCATAATTTAAATAAATAATTAAAAATCATAAAATAATTGATTTCTCAATCAATTTCCAAATGGCACACCTAAACCACCACTGTTTCTTCCGAATCTGTGGCTTTTTGAAAATTAAGTAATGAATTGAAAAATTAAATAATTAATTGATTAATCAAAAAATAAAAATACCGTTTTTGCCAAAGCACATCTTCACTTTTGTCCCCAAATTTCAGCTTCCCAGATCAACGGAGGCTGAGATATCGCTCGGACAAACAAACAAAACAGAACAAGCCGGTAGGTGACATGGGTAGTCGACTACCCAATAGAACCTGACGCGATGGGCCCATTAGATGGGGAATGACCTGAGGATTAAGCACAAGAAAATTCATGATTCTAGGTTCAAGGGTTAATGCTGCAGATTGCTTTTTTCTTTAACATACCCCCACATTTAGAGGTTTTTCGGCCGTTGCTCGGCAACAGAGGGGTCCATAGCAACAGTTCTCTCACACATAACTAGGACATACCATGAACCTACCATACCAGTTTCATGTATATCTGACTCATAGTCTCTCAGATATAACGAACTTCGTTTTTTTTATTGTTTTCGACCAGGGTTCATTGAAAGTCTATCTTCTCTGACAGTTTTCATAGGATCCGGCTGGAAATTTTTGACAATATGGCTGAATGTACTGCCCACAGTCGCTCGTGGCCCGATTTTGGATTTTCGAAAAAATAATTTCTTTATGATTGTTAAAAAATTTCAAAGTCCCGTTGCTAGGCAACGGTGGTGTCCATAGCAACGGTTCTCATTTTTTTTTTTTTTTTGTATACCTTGGTCGAGGCTCGTATGAGAGCAAACACACAACTCACAGCAAGGAGGCATGAGACAAGAGGGGCGGGAGTGGAAGGGACAAAACAGTGGGGAACAGACACATTAGGTGAACTGTGGAAGGGAGAGGGATGGGGATGGGACGGGGAACATAGCGAAGAGAAGATGGACATTTCAGGGACTTTCAGGAAGGAAAGCAGGAGAAATGAAGGAAGTGGGCTTGGGTGGATTATCGGGGGTAGAAAAGATCGAGGATTTGGATGGGGGAAGATAAGAGGTGGTGGTGAACAGCTGTTTTGAAAGCCTGGAGGGAAGAATGGGAAAGAATAGAGTGAGGAAGTTTATTCCAAAGGCGGGAAAAAAGAGGAATGAAAGAGTGAAGATGAGCAGTGATTCGTGATTTTGGTAGTTTTACCAGAAGGGGGTTGTTGGCGGACCTTGAGCGCCCTGTGGAAATGTGGTGGGGACAAATCGCAGAGAGAGCAGGGGGGCAAGGCTGGAGAGGAGTCGGTAGAAGACAGAAAGACCACCGACCAACCTGCGGTGATTGAGTGAGAGGCCCAAAGACTCAGCTTCATTGCGGGAGATGCCGATGATCTTAAATGCCCTGGTTTCGACAGCGTTAAGCCGAGAAAGGTGGGAGGCAGGAGCACCAGCCCAGAGGGGAGAGCAGTACTCCATCAGGCTACGGACAAAAGCTTTGTAAGTGGTCAGGAGCTCAAGAGGACCGAGGAAGGACTTAGCACGACGGAGGATTCCCAGTCGGCGACTGGCTTTTGAGGCGAGGTTGGAAATGTGACTTTCCCAGGAAAGGTCATGGCAGATAGTGAGACCTAGAAGCTTGAAAGAAAAGACTTCTTCCAGAGGATTGTTGAGAAAGTGGATGGGGGGGTTTTGTAAACGGTCCTTTCGAAGAGACATAGTGAGAGTGTGAGATTTGTCTGGATTGAAAGACATGTTCCACGTGTTGGACCAGTTTGTGATTTTATCCAGATCTGCAGTGAGCGATTTGCACACAACTAGGTCATGGTATGAACCTACCAACCAAGTTTCATCGAAATCGCCATTGTATTAACTGAAATCGCCATTTTAAACACTGATAATAAGGGTAGAACAAATCTCAAAAAAAGAAAAAAAATTTCGACTAGATCGACTACCCAACAGACAGACAAACATATCGACGGAAATACTGATAATAAGGGTAGAAAAAAAATCAAATTACCCAATTCGTGATGACAATGAAAAAAAATGAAATGATGAAAAAAAATTCGTGATGAAAAAAAATCAATTCGTGAGATAGACTACCCAATAAAAATTGAGTACTCCTTCAGCGCCCGGTGATGACGTTATGCATTGCCTAGATATGTAATTGGGAAGCAGCGGTGTATAAAAAGCCAAATTTACAGAGCAAATGTCGGTTTGCTTCCTGTACTCAACCTGTTCATTGCGTTTCATGCTGCAGCAATCGGTAAATAAAAAAAACTGTTGAACAGCAAAATGCATTATAATAGGATGAACTGATCATCATCATCATATCCATTTACAGGTAGAAGGAGTTTAACCCCCAACCAATGATTTTATCAACTAAAAAGCTTACTTCTTCTTGAGTTTGTAGGGCACAAGGAGAGGTACTCTGGATTAGATCTGTGTGGACCACAAATGGAGGGAGTGACCCCGAGGTCTGCGTGGAAATGTCAGACTTGGATAGGCTCACACTGATGGCAGTCAAGCAAGAGCAATTTGCGTTGGCAATGTCTGCCACATGAAAGGCACTTGGTGCTTGGGGTGAATGTAGGTAAACAGATGGAATCCCATTCTGTGTGCCATCCTGCTGTGGAAAACCAAAAATGGGTGGTAGGAGAGCAGCATTCAGATTACGATCCATACAATGGCTCTGAATCCTGCAATGATCATGCTATACTCGACAAGCAACTCATTCATTTGTTATTCTCATAATAAACCAAGTTACAATTGAGAGGAGGAGGAGATTGGGACCATACTCTTTGCAGAGCATTGGTGCTGCTTAAGCAGTCTCCTTGGCTATTGGGCACAATCCTGGATGGGTGGCCACTCCGACAGTATACCAGCATGCTGGCACTCATTTTGCTGACCTCGGAAGGATGACAGGCTGAGTTAACCCCACCTGGTATTAATTCAACAGCTGAGCGGGATTTGAACTCAGGATCCTAGGATCCAAAGCCCACCACCCTAACCATTAAGCCAACACCAGGCATAAGTTACAATTGCTGGGAAATAAAAGGCAACTTAATGTTGCAAGAATTTCATTATCTCAAAGCATCTGCTCCCTCAGGGAGTGGCCAGGCCAGGGGTTATGTTATTATCCTTATTCAAACCTGCAATTCAAAATATCTCTCCAAAATACCTCTCATTGCACAATTCTAAATATCTCACTGCACTGTAAAACGTGGGGACAGGAATGTACTGCAAAAGGGTGGAGACTTGTAATACCCTCTCCCACCTGGAGCGGCACTACAAGATACACATTTACATAGAGAATTTGTGTCGTCCTCCCCACAAGACCACAGGCAAAGATAAAAAAAAAATCCCTCTGCACTAATTCTGGTCATGCTGATCTTATGTAGCAAGTCTGGATGTAATTATCGGCCGAGAAATGGAGCAGAAGTAGCACGACAATCACACACACACACACACACACACACACACACACACACACACACACACACACACACACACACACACACACACACACACACACACACACACACACACACACACACACACACACACCAGAGATGCCAACTTTTGGAAATCAGAATTAGGGAGGATTTGCAACCGACACCAAATAATGTGCGCGAAGCGCACATCTCGAGCGCGGAGCGCTCGACCCTTGCGGCGGGGTCCAGGGCCCGCCTTAGGGCCCTGGAAGCTCTGGTGTTCTAGACGCTCTCTAGTGCCCTCTGAGCCCTATTTTGGAGCATTTAACATGTTAAGAATTCCCACTTTTTGAACAAAAAAAGGGGAAAATTGTGCACTTTTTAATGTTACATGTATGTTAATATTAGTAAGTTAGGGGACAAAAAAAGATTAACAAAAAGCACAAAAGAAGCAATATTTTTCTTACCTTACTGGCTGGTACTACTGCTGCTTGCTTTTTCCATGGCAGCTTTGCTGAGTGACAGCTGTGTGGCTCTTTTAGCCCTTCTGATTATGTCTTTGCTGTATTCTCTCTGGTAGCAAGGGGTGCTATGAGCTAGTTTTTCAATTAAGAGAGCTTCCAGGGTTTTGACACTCAAATTGGGACGAAATTCAGTATGATTCTTCCGTACAAGACTGAGTGCCCGCTCACATGATGCGTTCGAATGAGGAATGACCAAGATTCCCTTCATCACTTTGCTCAAATTAGGATACTTCTTGGCACCAGTGCAGGGATCTGTGAGCTGTGAAATCCGATGCCACTGCTCATCCAATCTCACTGTCTCAGTAGCAATTGTAGCTATGGAGGCGTCTGCCTGGTAGTGAGCGAATTCACTCTCAAGACTGTCTATGTCACTATCACCGCCACTGAACAGACAGGGGAATTTCTTGATGAAAAACTCCACACAGTCAAACCCCACTTCTTGGTGTAGCTTAACATCCAGCACCTGAGCATGCTTGGCTAATTCATCATCTAGCGGCCAGGTTTTGAAGATGTAATTGCAGGCTTTCACATAATATGAGCGAACTGCACTGAAGAAACCTTGGATGTCTGACTCACTCAGAGTGAAGGTGGATTTCTTGAGACTCCTTTGTTCCCTTATATACAGTTTGGCATCGTTCCCAATCATGAGGTCCTCATCATTCTTCTGATGATTTCTGTCAGAGAAGGGTACATTTACCAGAGCAACCGATGACACCGATGGTTTCAAAAACCGTACGAAGATATCTTTCAGAAGACCATTCAATTCTCCGTGCAGGAGATGAATACAGGGTTCGTCTCTTTGGAGCAGAAGATTCCCCTTCTCAAAAAGCTTGTTAGCATATCGAAGGAAGAAACAATAGAGTTTTGTTTGTGGAGACAAGAACATCCTGTTGACACGTTTTTCTCTAGATTCCTGCACAGTGTTTGAGGAAGATGCGCTTTTAGTTGTAGAACTCGTAGTACACTTAGCCGCAGGGCGATCACACTTGCGTTTACTGCCAGCAGAAGAGGTCAGACTCGTAGTACCAGATCCAATTTTACGTTTGAGGAGAGAGCTTGAGGTAGGTGCAGCCAAGGAAGAAGACCTCTGATTCGAAGGTTTGGCTGAGCTTCTATCAAGTGATTTGGCAAAAGCAGAACTTAACTTGGGTCCTTCTTTGCCTGTAGATGGGACTATCACAGTCTTTCTCGACTCTGAAGGGATCTGCTTTGTAGATGAACGTGATGAAGGGCCGGTGATGCTACCTGCTCTCAGCATTGGTTTTGGTGCTGTCCCTGCTGTCTTCTTCACAGCAGATACTGCAGTGGTAGTGGTGAATGCTGCTCCACTAGTGCTTGATCCTGCAGTGCCAGTACTGGCAGTAGATACAGTGCCGTCCTTCTTGCTCGTTGTTAGAGTCTTGGCTACAGTTGGTTGCATTTTTCTTCGTACTTCTTCTTGAAGAAGAGGCGAAGTGGCTCCCACTGTTCAATCAGCCTGTCTAGGCACTGACCAAGGGACAGCCACCTTGTTGCGACATGCTTCAGAATCTTGTGTGTCGGGGCATCACAGAGTTCTTGCAGTGCTTTCACTCCTTTGACGCGTTTACTACTTTTGTCCAAGTAGTAGTAAATATCGATGAGAAAGTCATCTAATTCAATGGGTAAGGCCTGAGCCGCCTTCTTGGCCGTATTGTGCATCATATGGCAAGGGCATCCCATGATGTAGCACTCTGGATTTTGTTTGTGGATATAAGCAGCGACTCCTTTGTGCTTGCCCACCATGACAGAGGCATTATCAGCACAAAAGGAAACACAATTTCCCCACGGAATTTTCCTGTCACTGAACTCATGATCAAGCAGTTTGAAAATGTTTTCTCCAGTGGAATCTTGTTTGCACGCAGGCAAACTTAGCAAACCTTGCTTCACAATCCCAGCACTGTTGTCATAGTACGAAATCAGGACAGGATATAGCTGGGCCTCACCACTGTCATTGCTACCATCTGTAGCTAGGCTAAATGGAGCTAGTCTAGCAATATCGGCAATAGATGAAGCAGTAACATTTGACAACTCACCAATTATTGCTGAAGTTTTTGTTCTTGCACATCCATACTTTGAAGCAACTTTTGAATCTGGAAACATCTTTTGAAATAGAGGTCCAGCATGATCTGAGACTGATATGGGCAAGTTATGTTCCACAATAAATCCACTAAAGAGAAGTTCCGCTCGGGTAACATCCTCTTCCTCGCTTGTCCCTTGTTTGGTGAAATAATTCAGAAGTGTACCGGTACTCGTGCTCGAAGATCTCTCCTTTGCAATGTCTGTGTGCCGTTTGCTTCCAACGTGCTTCCGAATATCATCGCGACCTCCGTGCTCAACTGAAATATCAACGCTGCATACTGTACAATACGCATGATGAATTACTCTTTCAGACTTTCGAATACACGGGTATTGGAGACTGTATTCGGTCTTGTACTTCTGAGACCATTTCTTGGTCTTCGTAAGCTTCTTTTCTGCCATTTCGTAATCAACATCGAGGGCTTGAAGCATCGGTAACTTCGAAGTCGATGTTCCACAGCTGCAGCGCGACTCGTAGAACTCTAGCGGCTGTTAAACACCGCACGGTGGTCGCGACCGCCGGGCTGGTACGGGGCCCAGCTGCATGCAGTGAGCATATCGCATGCATATACACTGTGCATACATACCGCATGCACTAAATCTCAGTGCATGATCGCATAAGCGAGATCCAGACCCAATGTTTCGCTCCTCCTCATTTGAATTTGCAATTTTTTACGTACAATTTGGTAGCAGCGAACGTTATGGAGTTACCACATGCTATACGTAGCAGACGATGCTTTTCATTCAATTCTCATACTAGTACATTCTGATTAGTGAACAGTGCAAAAATATCAAAATTTCGGGAGGATAAGGATAGTGATCGTAAGGGCGGGAGTTTGGGTGAATTTTCGGAAGCCTCCCGATGAAATCGGGAGGGTTGGCATCTGTGACACACACGCACACACACGCACACACACACACACACACACACACACGCACGCACGCACGCACGCACGCACACACACACACACACACACACACACACACACACACACACACACACACACACACACACACACACACACACACACACACACACACACACACACACACACACACACTAGTAAGGATTCCTTGGTGAATGAAATACTCCCATCTTTGTTTCAAGTAAATCTGTCTCTGTGTTAAGGGCCTATGTAATGCATTGGGTGTGGGAGGGGGGTGCGTGGTGGGGGGGGGGGTGCATGTCCAAGCATTATGGAGTGCAACAGGAGGAAGAGGGGTGTTTCCAGTGCCGTTACGTAACGCTAAATCACTCAATGACAACTTTGTTCCAGGTATTCTTTGTTTAAAGATGCAAGTATTTTATGATGCACATATTCAATACATTAATGATAAAAGCAAATCACTTTGTTTAAACCTCATCTTCCTGTGGTACTTACTGGTGACTGAAGAAAAAGTGATGTCACTTCCTGGAGAAGTCATTAAATTTTGTTTATTCATATCCTTTAAATTATACGATTTTACTGAAACATGTTTTTACATTGCCAAAATCTGTACCGGTACAATATAAAATGTTATAAAATAATAATAAAATGTGAATGGCAAAAGTACAAAATTAATATTGTTGGTGGAGTTTTGACAATGAGTCCATCATTGCTTTTTCCACAGACACTTAAACTCATTTGGAAATGAAAGCAATGGAACATATTTAGAAACGATTATGTCAGTCCGAGCGATTAGTCCGATTATGTCATTACAGGGATTCCAACTTCTGCCTGGTCTTATTGATGGGTACGCTGTACCACCTTTACTTTTGAAATATATTTTGTAGTAACTGAAAATAATAATGTGATAAATAGCATCTAGGGATTAAGGTATGAAATAGGTGGAGGGGGTGTCTTCATCGAGTGTTATGTAATATGTTAGGGGTTGTCTGTTGAAGCATTATTGAGCTTTACAGTGTGGTGGGGAGGGGAAGAGAGATTTGGCCAAAAAATTCCTCATGTAATTTTTGAATGGCCCCTGAGGGAGAAACAATTATCTAACGAGGCTGGCAGGATATCCTAAAAGTACGCACACTCGCCTCTAGGCTGTTTAATCTGGGTTTGAATCTCGACTCAGCTATAAACTGTCATCACGAAGTTTCACAAGCAGGGCGATTCATCAATGTGTGTGCATCCCTCAGGTGTACGTTAAACGGGAATCCTGTCTGCAGTTTTTGTTGTTTGACGTCAAAGATCTCATGGTGGTGTCCTTTGCGAAAAGTAGGCAAGCTATTGTTTGCAAAATTCCTGCTCTACAAATTACAAATTCCTACTCTAACCTACATGGGGGCACTGCATCAACGATACAGCTGTGCCCCCAAACAATGATGTTACCCGCAGCCATGTGCTGCGTACCTCTAACGACATGATTGTTTGTGGGTAGTCATTTCATCATTTGATCACATCATTTGATGATCACAACGCTTTGGATTATCAATAAATAATTGGTCAACAAGCTTACCGAGTGTCACTAATAGTCATAATTTCTTTCCTTGAAGGTCCCATGTAATTCAAAAGTTTCTGCTTATTAAGTTGTCGAAGACAACTTCTGTCACTTTGTACAGTAAAGAGTGTGTGTGTGTGTGTGTGTGTGTGTGTGTGTGTGTGTGTGTGTGTGTGTGTGTGTGTGTGTGTGTGTGTGTGTGTGTGTGTGTGTGTGTGTGTGTGTGTGTGTGTGTGTGTGTGTGTGTGTGCATCGATTTTCTCAGCGGTCCTTGTGTATATGTCCACGAAACATTTTGACATGAAAGATAATCACCCAAGGACTGAACCTATAAATTTGGGTGAACCTGGATGAAATGATGACGTCACGAAAAATTCACAAAGTTTCAAAAAATCCCAATCATTTACATGGGACGAAATTTCAAAAAATCATTTCTCCGCAATTTCTTGTTCAATTGCTTTGATATTTAATGTGCTTATGTAGGGTCATAATATTGTTACGGATTCGTGCCCGCCGGCGTGCTGACGGTCACGTAACTCGAATCGCGGGACGTCGCCCACCGGACGGACAATCCAGTCGTGACCCTCTCGGACTAACGCCGGGAACCAGTCACGGGTGGACCTTTCGGTCTCACCGCGATCGAGCCAATCAGCCCCCGCGTGGGATAGGGTTGCTCGCCAAATTCGACCTACCTAAGTACCCACACGGAGGGTAGACCGGGCGATCGCACCTCGCCGCAGGTCGACTTCGGACACGGGCCACTTAAGCGACCCGTTCCGTACTATCGGGATAACCGAGCAGTGTTATCGTCGGCCTCGACGGTTCGATTAATTATCGGGCGTATTCAGCCCACTACCAACCCTTTACGTGAAGCAAGATGAGGATTCAATGAAAGAAATGACGAAGCGAAGCGGGAAACAGTTCAACACAAAGCACATTTATTCGCGATGAACGGAAAGCACACATATTCAATTCCACCAAAAGCACATAGAAAAGGAAAAAGAAACACAATGCAAATGCGACAATACAGATCTAATACCGATTACGCGAGCACACGGCAACACTTATACAATTTTACTTCACAGACGGCGCCGACAACACATATCCAAAACCAAGAAAAAGAAAAGAGAACCCTCAAGGATGAGGCGGGCCTGAGGCCGAGACCGGGTCGGGCCTACCCGTCTGGTGATGAGACGCGGAGCGGCGATGGTGCCTCAACTCTGCGGGTCTCGTGGACAGTGTCTGGTAGGGGGTGGGAAAAGGGGCCCCCTTGGTCGCACTATCTCAGCGCGGGGGGAAACAGGAGGGGGTTGCTGATGCTCGGGGTATAGAGGATTTCTACTCTGCCTCGAGTCCCGCGACGAGCGTCTCCACCTCGGCCAGGTCGCGCCGTCGGCCTCCCTGGTGTGCAGCTCCCTGCACGACGCGAGCACCCCCTCGTCTGCCCTCGCCGCCTCTCCACAGCTCCGTCCCCTTTGCTCCGACTCCAACGCACACGACGACGACCAACTCCTTCTTGCTTCTTCGTCCCAACTCCACCGACTGCGAAGTCTTAACTCTCTATTCTGCTTGTTCCCAACTCCACCGACTGCGAAGTCTTAACTCTCCTCTACTGACGAACGCGGTCGCTTATATACGCCCCGTGGCTTCGCTCTCTCATCTTTGACCCCCTGCCTTCGACCTTTCACCTCGCTCCCCATTGGCCCGAGAAAAAGTGGGCGTGAATGCTTTTTGATCCATAAATTTGCATATAGCGATCGCCCTCCAACGCCCTGGAGGCGGGGCCAAATCGCCCCTCGCCCACCGATTGGACGGAACAAAAGTGGGCGTGTGTCGTTTTTGATCCGTTTTTGAAGTGGAAAATCCGTGGTTTTGTACACACTGTTCGGCGCGCGCCCTGCACGAGTCTAACACCGGTACCCACAAGCGGCGCAAGAACGGTGGCGATGCGACGGTAGCGAGGTGTGACGTGAAACGGCGCCGCGGTGGGTGGTTGATGTTGTGGTTGGTGGTGGTAATGGCGGTTGGTCCAAAATAAAGATAGCAAAAGAAAAACGGCTATCCTGAAGAGTCGCAGCACGCATAAATGACATGTATTCCCACTAGACAACGGGTTTGGGCCTAACTACACATATACTTACGGAGATATCTCACCTAAGGGACCTGAATGGTGGTTTGCGAATTTGGTAACCACAACACTACCCCCTCCCCTTTTTACAGACTCGTCCCGAGTCGTCAAATTTTCGTGTGCCATCATGTGTAGTTTTCCCCTAGTACATTTTACCTACGGATCCCTGAGTGCGACATTCATGGTATTCGTGTCCCCAAAATAAATAACCTGAGGGCTGCGTAACTACCTAAACAAACTCACTCACACGGACGACTTAAATAAAATTGCCGGCGCTAGGACAGACATGCCGGGGGCGCACTCATATTTACAGTACATCTTAACCTTAACTTACAAATTTTACACTAAACCATGGCCCAGGATTATTGAACTCTGCAAAAAGAAAGCAGTTAGCAGGGAGCCAGGCTGCCCGCATGCAGTCTCTGGCTCAAACAATGCAGGTGACAGGGAACTTGGCTGGCTGCTCACACGCAGTCCAAGGCCTTCCCTTTTGAACTGAACGCAGTGAACCACAACGGTGCATGGGCTGCACAAACGTAGTCTCCGTGCCAGCTCAAGTGGCACACACAATGAACACTACAAATGGATGGGTGAATGGATGGACGCAAACACGGTGCACGGGCCGCCACTGCAGGCCCGTGTTGTAGCTGCCAACAGGGCAGTTCTCGCAGCTTGCAAACTGTTGCCTTGCGGATCCTGGCGCACATGGAAATGAACAGGGGGGCAAAGCAAAAATTGAACGGGGGCTGGTGAACGTGGGCAGTGGGCATGGCATGGCAAAGGTAGCAGGCAAACACAGCCCGCAGAAGAAGGCCCCTGCAGGCAAACACAGCCCGCAGATGAACTGGCCGGCACAGGCCTTGAAGTACCACAGCTGCAGATGAAGTGGCCGGCACAGGCCTTGAAGCAAACACGGCCAGCCGATGGCACAGGCCTTGCAGCAAAACAACAGCTGCCGATGAAGTTGGCCGGCCTCCGCCTTGAAGCAAAACACGGCCAGCCGATGAAGTTGGCCAGCTCTTGCCGTTCAGTGGAGGTTGGTGGAGGGAGTGCGGTGGTGCTGGCCACTTGGAGGGCGGGCTCGGACCTACCTACCTGTCTCCCTCCCAACCTATCGCCTTTGCCTGTCACTGTACATACCCACTCCCTTAATTTGTCAAACCCCAATTTAGCCCCAACTTATTTTTTTGTTGTTTTTATTTTTACTTCCCCACTATAAATCGTCCCCTAACCCCCTTTATCGTCCTTGTTCGGCTAACCTATTCTGTCACCTAGCCTACTCCCAACCCCTACGTTCCCTTCCCGGAGGGGAACAAGGGAGAGCTAGCGCCCTATGTCGAGGCCCAACGAAGCCTCAGAATGGCCTCCCCAGAGTTCGGCGATCTTAACACCAAGTGGGTCCAGCGGCCCACAACGACAGCGAGGGGATGGATGGTGCGGAGGGGTACATCTCCTAATCTACCCTAACCATTTAACTGTTAAACTACCCCGGGGCTTTCAACAAGCGCCTCTCGCTTAAACTATTGGTTCTAACAACCCAGATTCCCGTCGCCTGTGTTGGTGTCCTCACAATTTCGGGCCTCGCCCCCCAATTTTCTCTCCGTGCCCTCACACGGTCTCCTGGCTGGGACACGTGGCTCCCTTTGGCAGGCACGACCCTCTGCCGAATCTCCCGCTATGGCACCCCCGGGCACTACACTGCCTCCGAGCCTACCAGCTCCCTAACACCGGGGAGTGCCCCCCATGGCACCTCCCCTGAAACGCACACGTGGCAGGCTGGCTTCCCGGGCCCCTTTCCGAGGGTCACCCGTGCCCACAACACTGCCCACGCGGCTAATGGCGCCCCGGGCCCCTGCACCAAGCAGGCGCACCCGTGCCCACTACGCTATCCCGGCCCCCCATGGGCCCTTGGCCTACCACGGCCGACGAGCCTGGTGCCCGGGGTACCCACTCAGCGATACTCACCTTTCGCAGCCACGCTCCCAAGCCCGTCAACAGGGCTCCTGCACCCCTCCAAATGGGTCTCGAGCCTACTTTCCCACCAACAACAAAACGACCTCCATTTTTCAATTTGACTAACCCAGCTAACTCACTCTACACTGACCCCGGGGTCCCTTGGGCGGGAGTCACTCCTCCCCCCAATCACTCATCGCACCATGCATTCCCCATTCACTCCACACACACAGACCCGCTGGCCTCACTCACTCACCATGTACTCACCTCACAACTCTCCAACTCTTCAACACACACACCGCTGAACTCTGCCATCCTTCTAACTACATCCCCTAACTAACTCGTGCTCCCACGTCGTCCCTTAAACTACAGCACGTTCCTTTTAACACTACGTAGCTAAACTACGTCCCCGCTACACATTCACTGTCTGTCACTGTCTCCTAACTCAAAATAAATCATTTTATTTCCCAACCTAAATCTCGCTAAATCCCTCTAACTAATCCATTCCACGGACTCCATGAGGACTTACCCCTGCCCCATGAAGTCGGTCTAACTAAGCTAACCCTTCCCCCAACTAGTTTCCATCCTGTGCCCAGGTTCAAGGGGGTCTTCCACCCCTTGCCCAGGAATCCTGTGTACCCGAAAGTGAGGCTTGTTTTTTGTTTTTTTTCCATGCGCAGCACCTGCGCGGCAACTCAGAGCTCGCGCACTTTGCACCTGCCCGTGACGTCATGCAGCTGCACGTGTACCTCGTCCCTCCTTGGACGGTACCATCCGGCCGGGATACCCCTCCTGCCGGATTCCAACCACACGTGCAGCCATGACGTCACCGTGCGCATAAAAAAAAAACACAAGCCCCACGTCTCGAGGGGTTCCCCACGCGAACACATGTGCTTTGCCCGTTGGAGCTTAACACACACGATCGCGTGGAGAACCCGTCCGGTCCAAATCCGTAGTCCTGCCTAAACTTTGTCCGTCCGCGGGATCGGCAAATCCACCGCTGGCGTTTCCGGACCGGGACTTCACTCTCGCAAGCGAGCACGTGGCGGTCTCGTGCGTTGCACAGCACGAACCTCGTGCTCACTGCTGGGTGAACCCGGCACGGTCCCCGAAACAACTACAGCCGCTACCCGGCTTTCTTTCTTCTGTCGCCGTCGTCGTCGCCATTCAACCCACGCACACCTGCGTGTAACGACGCACACACTCCACTCCATTATATTCACACCGGGAGACGCGGCTGCGTGCTCCCGCATGCCGACCGACATCTCCCTTACATACCGCTCTCTCACACACACGGTCTCCCTTGCATAACCCATACCACTCACACGTGGTGCTCCATTCACTCGTGCCTCACTCACACGCGGGGGAACTCAACCGCGGTTCCTCATCCACACACCGTGCCTCACTCATACACGCGGGGGAACTCAACCGCGGTGCCTCATCCACACACGCGGGGGCACTCAACCGCGGTGTCTCATCCATACTCCGTGCCTCACTCACACACGGTGCCTCACCCACACACGCGGGGGCACTCACCCGCGGTGCCTCACTCATACAGGCCGTTTCACTCACACCCACGGCCTCTTCCACACACGGTGCCTCATCCACACACGGCGTGCTGGGAAGCACGTACTCTGGCACCATCGCCACCACACCACTCACACACGGGGTCGCTTCCACACACGGGGACGCACTCACACCTTGCACCACACACACAGGGACAACCACACTGGGGATTCGTGTCCCCACAAGGGTCTCCGGGGCCTCTATACCCCCCAAGCTTTCCGTGCACCCGTTCACAGCACCCGTCCCCTCAACCTCGCAAAGCACGACCGAACTCACCTGGTCGTGACTCGCCTCAAGGGGGCAGACTCCCTCCCCTCGTTCCTGGAGGAGGCCATCCAGGTGCTCGCACTGGGTCCCCACACGCTCCGCGAGCTCAACCTCACTATCCTCCACTACCTCCGTGTGTGTGTGCGCGTCACTTACCCCGTCTTCATCGTGTTGTCTCTCTATTTTTTCTGTCTCCCGTGTCTCTATACATTTATAAGTTTCTGTCGTCGTCACCTCGTGTCTCGTCTCACACGTTTTGGTCTTCCCATTTAATTTTTCCCTTTTGGTCACCGTCGATTCCTCTGTCACGACCCTCGCCCAACACGCCCCCCGAATTATTTTTTTACCCGCCTCCACCGCGGGCCTGTCAGCCGTTGCACCCCCTTCCAGCTCGTTTGCTTCCACACGTGGAGTCGCCATTCCTATCTCGCTGGTCACGGCCTTCATGCCCGCCTGCAGGCATCGGCCCATGTTCTGCGTCTCACCCCGTAGCTCTTTCATTTCTTCCTTCATGTTTGCTTCCATTCCGTTTATTTGCTGTGTATTCGCATCCATCCTCGTTTTTACTTCATTTGTATTTGTATCCATCTTTTCGTTCATGCCTTTCATTTCGTTTTTCATATCCGCATTCATCTTTTGTGCATTCGCATCCATCTTCGCTGTCATTTCCGCATTCATTTTTGCCAGCATGGTGATTAGCTGGGCCATGTCGGGTACGCTTGGGTGAGCCGTTTCGGCAGGGGTTGGGGAAGGGTTTTGGTGGAGAGGGGGAGGGGAGGTGTCATACACCGCGGCCGCTGCCGCACCTATTTCGGGCTCTGGGTTCAGTTGGACGAGTTCATGTTCCTGCACGGGCATTCCATCCTGGGCCATGGATCCTACACTACTACACATATACATTTCTAATACCCCCGGCTCCCGCTCGCCTTGAGACGCCATCTTGCTTCTCGTGAAGGGTTAATTTAGCTCGCTCGTAATTTGGAGGGAATCGGGGGTCGCTTCTCTCACCCCTGGACCGATTCCCGTGAATTTAGCCGGTTTAGGAGAGCCCGTTTTCCTGTTCTCCGATACCAGTGCCGCGAGGAGGGCGATGAATTTGTATCGCACGACCTGACACCAGTGTTACGGATTCGCGCCCGCCGGCGTGCTGACGGCCACGTAACTCGAATCGCGGCACGTCGCCCACCGGACGGACAATCCAGTCGTGACACTCTCGGACTAACGCCGGGAACCAGTCACGGGTGGACCTTTCGGTCTCACCGCGATCGAGCCAATCAGCCCCCGCGTGGGATAGGGTTGCTCGCCAAATTCGACCTACCTAAGTACCCACACGGAGGGTAGACCGGGCGATCGCACCTCGCCGCAGGTCGACTTCGGACACGGGCCACTTAAGCGACCCGTTCCGTACTATCGGGATAACCGAGCGGTGTTATCGTCGGCCTCGACGGTTCGATTAATTATCGGGCGTATTCAGCCCACTACCAACCCTTTACGTGAAGCAAGATGAGGATTCAATGAAAGAAATGACGAAGCGAAGCGGGAAACAGTTCAACACAAAGCACATTTATTCGCGATGAACGGAAAGCACACATATTCAATTCCACCAAAAGCACATAGAAAAGGAAAAAGAAACACAATGCAAATGCGACAATGCAGATCTAATACCGATTACGCGAGCACACGGCAACACTTATACAATTTTACTTCACAGACGGCGCCGACAACACATATCTAAAACCAAGAAAAAGAAAAGAGAACCCTCAAGGATGAGGTGGGCCTGAGGCCGAGACCGGGTCGGGCCTACCCGTCTGGTGAGACGCGGAGCGGCGATGGTGCCTCAACTCCGCGGGCCTCGCGGACAGTGTCTGGTAGGGGGTGGGAAAAGGGGCCCCCTTGGTCGCACTATCTCAGCGCGGGGGGAAACAGGAGGGGGTTGCTGATGCTCGGGGTATAGAGGATTTCTACTCTGCCTCGAGTCCCGCGACGAGCGTCTCCACCTCGGCCAGGTCGCGCCGTCGGCCTCCCTGGTGTGCAGCTCCCTGCACGACGCGAGCACCCCCTCGTCTGCCCTCGCCGCCTCTCCACAGCTCCGTCCCCTTTGCTCCGACTCCAACGCACACGACGACGACCAACTCCTTCTTGCTTCTTCTTCCCAACTCCACCGACTGCGAAGTCTTAACTCTCTATTCTGCTTGTTCCCAACTCCACCGACTGCGAAGTCTTCACTCTCCTCTACTGACGAACGCGGTCGCTTATATAAGCCCCGTGGCTTCGCTCTCTCATCTTTGACCCCCTGCCTTCGACCTTTCATCTCGCTCCCCATTGGCCCGAGAAAAAGTGGGCGTGAATGCTTTTTGATCCATAAATTTGCATATAGCGATCGCCCTCCAACGCCCTGGAGGCGGGGCCAAATCGCCCCTCGCCCACCGATTGGACGGAACAAAAGTGGGCGTGTGTCGTTTTTGATCCGTTTTTGAAGTGGAAAATCCGTGGTTTTGTACACGCTGTTCGGCGCGCGCCCTGCACGAGTCTAACACCGGTACCCACAAGCGGCGCAAGAACGGTGGCGATGCGACGGTTGCGAGGTGTGACGTGAAGCGGCGCCGCGGTGGGTGGTTGATGTTGTGGTTGGTGGTGGTAACAATGGCGGTTGGTCCAAAATAAAGATAGTAAAAGAAAAACGGCTATCCTGAAGAGTCGCAGCACGCATAAATGACATGTCTTCCCACTAGACAACGGGTTTGGGCCTAACTACACATATACTTACGGAGATATCTCACCTAAGGGACCTGAATGGTGGTTTGCGAATTTGGTAACCACAACAATATCTTTCACCCTGCCATGTTTCAACCGGATCGGATCCAGATTGTGACGTCACAAAATGTTTGAAATTTGCATTGAAAAGCCCATTTACATGACAAAAAAATTCTTAAAATTCGAAAGTTTTATATTTTTCGCTCAAACTTTTCGGGAATGTAAAACATACGATTGGCCATTAGCTGACGTAATTGGATCAACTTCCGGTTTGTATTCTGGATCCCATCAGCAAAAATGTGTCATAATTTGCCCATTTTTGAAAGCGCGTATCTCCATCAATTTTTGTGATATGTGGCTCAAACTCTGTGAGAATGTAGTTCAGATATTACTCCTTTATGAGATATCTAGGCCTTCGTTGTGACTGTTCCGGTTCAATAGTTCGCCTGACACCGAAAATTCGTCTATCGCGCTCAGGCGCCAATGGCACTATTTTGCAAACGTGATGTATTATTTTGCAGTGCAGGCCAGTTTTATTAACAATGAAAGGCCCTCCACATCGTACCAATCCATTATGACATTACCATCACGCAGGTGTGTCAATTTTCCGTTTTCAGTAAGAATTTTGCTTGTTTTTATGCGGAGGAGGTGGAGGTGATGATGGAGTTTTTGACTGAAACCATTGACATCACATTCCACATTCGAATGTTGTTCATGATGGCAACTGACTGAACTGTAAATGCTGTTTCTTGTGCTGTATCCGTGTGACTGCAATGAAGTTATAATAAATTTTCCAACAACTTCGACAACTTCCTCACTCCATGAGTGATTCATTTATATATTAACTTGACCTTCCTAGTGAAGAAATCACCCATGTTTCTTTTTTAACATCAACAATGGGATAATTAGACCAATATTTTGAACATTTGTAGTGCTTTTCACAACTTGCTATGCCCCGCCCCTCAAAAAAGTTGAGTTCAGCGAACCGCAGGTCACGTGACCGTTGATGTCATCTCCAGAACGACTCGCTCAGATTCGATTGATGAGACATCGCGCGCCGTATAAAGTACGTACAAATGCATTGTGCACATGTGTTTGCTATTTCCCTGATCGTCTTAATTCCTGTGATTGTTTCACGAAGGTTTTTAAGAGTTTTAGCCTTACTTTCGAAAATGCCTGCAAGATGCATCATAGTAGGATGCAGCAATACAACCAAAGATGGTGTAAGCCTTCATGTATTCCCGAAAGATGAGAATCTTCGGAGAATATGGAACATCTAAAGTGAAGCTGACGAGGGGAAACTGGAAAGGCCCCAGCAACACGAGCGTCATTTGCAGCGCCGACTTCGAAGACAGTGACTTTGATGACTGGCTCTATTCACTGTTCAGTTTGAGGAAGTTGAGGAGGCTGAAACCTGATGCAGTACCCATCATCAAAAGCAATGTTGTCCGATAAATCTGACGTGCTGTAGCTTTCTTTTATTATTCTCTTTTCTTGATTGTTTTCTACTGGCGCTACATGACGACAGTAGGAATAAAATAAATAAAAATGCAACAGAACGTCAGATTTATCGGACTACTCTCGACAATTGTGTTGCAAGGTGAGTTCTGCACACAAGTTTTCATCATATCCGGACAGCGAGATTGCTTCGTTTTATGCGTGGAGAGATACGGCCGATGAGATGGGCTGGCCTTGCTTGTCTGTTTGTGAGACATCCTTCTCACAAAGACAGACATGCTATGTATCGATGGTGTGAAAACATGTATTCCTCTGTTCACTTTCGGTGGTGGAGGTAATTAATCAGTTTTTGAAATTTGAGATCAGTTTCTTACTGGCATGTGTGGCATGTCCACAAGAGCTCCACATGGTTGTTGTTGTTGTTCTTGTTGGGGGTCGATCTTTGAAATGTGCACTCATTGGTCAGACAGCGACTGGACTCCACCCACATTTGTTGCTTGAGCCCACCCATCATGGCAACCAAACAAAATAATATGGCTGCCATCGAGCTTCTCGAGATGGCGGTCATATTAGAAATGGGTTTGAATGACTCAACACCTCTCTTGGGCCCACGACCATCAGGCCTGTAGGCCTCTGCTGATTATATATGCCTGGGTTTGTTGCGTCAGATGTATATTGGCTTTGTTTGAGTCGAGTGTTACTCAAGATGAGGGACCCCGTAAAATCTAATCATAAATTATTAGTAAGGTTTAACCAAGCCCGTCAACACACACGGTACATGCCTCCCTAAAATCAAAGCCACCCAATGCTCGCCTGTTTATACATTTATCGTTTTTAAAAGACTAGTCTAATAATATTTTTTAGAAAGCATTGCAGTGAAGTCTGATCCAAATAATTTTAAAGCAATATATGTATTTGTATATTGTAATCAGTAAAAGATAGTGTGGTAGATAAAAACATTAGAAAGGAAATAACTTGCACCAAAAACTTTAACATTTTCACGCTGATGCTCATGCCGAGGGTATCGCTATAGCTCTCTGTTCTTCAAACAGGCGAGCTAAAATGGTGTTATATAATTTTTGAACGGCCCCATATTGGGGTTAAACAATCTGTGACCGTGTGACGAATCAGCTCGTTCTGACCTAACCTTGGTGGAGGCAGACATGGATGAGAGGTGTTGAGTTGATCTATAAATAGTGCTTTAAATGCGTATTTCCCAATCGGCCTGTTATCAGATTTTGTCACAGGTTGTTACCACAGTACAGTTATTCTTATTCCTTTAAGCGTGAATCACAAATTGTAACAAGAAAAAGAGTAATCAGAGATTGCAGACTCTCGCCAGGACTTGTTTTGCATGGTGTTTGCGTAATTTTGTGTGGCGTATTTTGTGTGGCGTTTGTGTACTGGTGTGTTATGTCATTAATAAGAGACATAATTAGAACTACCACTTTATAACTGCTGGCAGTGATGACCGGGTACCAAGACGTCCTGCTTTGATGCAACCCCGCTTTGATCGGACACCTGACACTGACCCGTTACGTTTTTTAAAATTATTATTCAATTGAATTTAGAATGGGATTAAAATAAATTCAATTCAAATCAAATGGAAGACCAAATAGGTACAGTAGTGCATTGGAGTCATCAGGAGGAACCTGAACAGGTAAAAAGCAAAGATGAAGTAATCAGAAGGAACCTGGATAGGATTCACATTTCAGCTGCTACTCCTCCACCCTCAAACCCATCCAGGCACAACCAAGTGAGACTTATTAAAATAAACAAATAAATGAATTTAAAAAAAAAGAATCAAGATCAAACAATTAAATAATTCTGGCCACCAGACCATGCATCCAATGAAGTTGAAATTTAAAACATGAATTCCCCATCACTACTAGATCATAATTGTGACGTTTCACATCAATTGATTAAGCTGTTACAGAGAAAACATTATTATATATTTTTCTTCAATCCAATATGGCTGCCAAACCGTGACCTATGATGTCGTATGTGTGAACCTTTTGTTCCTCATGGATAGGCGGTCATAGGTGTAAAGTTTCACCTCGATCTGTTCAGCCACTTCAGAGAAGAAGATTTTTGAAGGTTAAAAAAAACAAAACAAAATGGCTGCTAAATCACGTGACCGATGTCATCAAAATTTTTTCTGTGGACCATTTATCCCTAGACGACCCTCAAAATTTTTCATACTGATCCGATGTCGCATTCTACATATGAAATTATGACATCATAATGAAGGCACCGATGACGTCATTAAAAAAAAAATCGCACTTATTCCTCATAGTGCTTGCTATGTGCGAAGTTTCAATTTTTTCCTTGGTGTGGTTTCAGATACAGAGGTCCAAAGTTTTTCCGTTTTTCCAACATGGCTACCACACCACGTGACCCATGACATCATAACTATCAATACAACATTCTACATGAGCAGTCGCTCCTATGGCGAAAATCCAACAACAAGCGGTTGCAGAGAAAAACACGAAAGATCTGTGTTAAACAGACCCAAATGGACAGAGACAGACAAACGGACCCAAATGAAATACCCCCTCCTTCGGCGAGGGTAACAAAGCTGTGGTTTGTCATTAAATAATCGGTTGCAGATATATGAGCAGCAAATAATCAAGAAATAAAACGAAGATGTGAATACCTTTACCTCAGTCACTTGCAGTGGTTGAGACCAAGGGTGCTCCAGAGGCTGCAGATAATCTTGATGATAATGTTGCCCAACTGTAGGTGCCATACCTAAGCTTTCTCCTGCCTGTTCTGCCATCCTCAAGGCACCCATGTTTTGTGGCTGGGCTTCAACTCTCACGCATTCGTCGGTTGTCGTCTGAACAAGAGGGCTCCCGTAAGGTGGAACCGGAAAGACAAAACTTTGCACTTCTGGAATCCCATTTAAAAAGGTTGGATTAGGTTGCGGTGCCGAAGAGCCATATTGTGTTTCTGTACAGCTGGCAGGAGCATTGACCTCACCATGGGATGGCACAAGCTGTGGGAACAGCAACATGGCATGGCACAAGCTGTGGGAACCTTTTAAAGCAGCTCAGTTAAATAATTCAAGGCAATCACTTCTAACCAAATCCACACATTATTAAGATTGACACACGAGACACCCGCCTTCCAGCTACCAACCTGCAGTATACGCATCCACACACACACACACACACACACACACACACACACACACACACACACACACACACACACACACACACACACACACACGAACACACACACACACACGCAAACACACACACACACACACACACACGAACACACACACACACACGAACACACACACACACACACGAA